>NW_007249778.1:407772-506286 GCF_000164805.1 Carlito syrichta
GTTGCCCAGGCGGGTCTCGAACCCGCGGGCTCAGGCAATCCACCTCAGCCTCCCAAAGGCACAGGATTACAGGCTGAGCCACCGAGCCCGGCTCTCTGATTATATCTTATGTAGAAGTTTTTTTTTCCCTGGAGTTTATAATTTAACTGCCTTGGATTTTTTTAGTTTGCATAATTTTGTATGTGTCTATCAAGAACTCTTCTAAACTTTATTTCTAAAGTTTAGATTAGGTGTGGTGGCTCATGTCTCTAATTCCAGTGCTTTGGGAGGCTGAGGTGGGAGAATCACTTGAGACCAATAGTTCAAGACCAGCTTGGGCAACATAGCAAGACCAAAAACCAAATAGGCATGGTGACACAAACCTGTAGTTCTAGAGAGTGGGAGGCAGAGTTGGGGAGGATCACATGATTCCAGGAGTTTGAGGTTACAGTGAGCTATGATGGCGCCACTGCAGCCTGGAAGGCAGAGCAAGACTCAAGACTGGCACCCAGCCGGGCTCGGTGGCTCAGCCTGTAATCCCGTGCCTTCGGGAGGTTGAGGTGAGTGGATTGCCTGAGCTCGTGGGTTCGAGACCCACCTGGGCAACTTGGTGAGACCTCATCTCTACAATACATCAAAAATTAGCTGGCGTGGTTACGCACGCCTTTAGTTCCAGCTACTTGGAAGGCTGAGGCGGAAGGATCCCTGGAGCCCAGCAGGTCGAGGCTGTGGTGACCAGGAGCGGCCACTGCACTCCAGCCTGGGCGACAGAGTGAGACTCCGACTCAAAAAAAAAAGACTGACACCCACCCTCCCTCTCTGCCTCCCTCTCCTGTGCTCCTGCTCCCTCTCTGGTGCTCACTCTCCCCTCTCCCTCCCTCTCTCCCTCTCTCCCTCTCTCTTCCCTCCCCATCCCTGTCTCCCAAGAGAGCAAGACTCTGAACTCTCTCTGCCTCCCCCCTGCCGACCCTCTCCTCATCTCTCACTGTCTCGCTCTCCTCGCTTGCTCTCTGCTTTCACACACACACACAAGTTTAAACATGGCAGGGAGTTTAGCTGTTCGAGGTTTTACATGAGGAAACAAATCTGGTCATTTTACTTTCTTTATAGTGTCTTTTGAAATAAGAATAAAAAGGATTTAATTTATAATGGATTTAAGTTTTATCATTCTTTCTCTTTGTGATTTGTGTTATTTAAACTCAAGACATCATTTCTTACTTTAAGGTCAGGAAGATAATGTTTTTGTATTATATTTAGAAGTTTTGCCTTCACGTTTAAATATTTGATGGTTTATCACATCAGACTCATAAGAATCAGAGGTCTTACCCAGTGTCAGGCTTTAATAATTTAAATGATTTTACATATTCATGAGGCACAGATGAAACATGACGTTCAGGTTTGCCAGTGCTGTTCCCCAGGTCCTTTCTCGCCTCCTTAGGGTGTGTTCTGCCCAGACTTAACCTATGAAGTTTCTAAGTGATGTATGCAGTCACATAACTAAAGTAGAAGAGAGCTGTGTAAACATTCCTATTTTATGTTCCTAACAGTTAAATAACTTAATACAACCTTTTCAGAAAGCTGTGTCATTAAATCTGTAGAATCTTGGCTTATTTTACTATAATCCTCGACAGACCAGGGACATCCTGTTTAAATCATTGTTTAGATGAAGATTCTCCCACTTGCAAATAACACTGGTGTATTTGTCTGGAGGTCTGTCATTTCCGTGTTTAACAGGATGATTCGCTGAATAACCTTTTTTCTAACTCTTTCTTCTGTCTCTCTCTTCATTTCTTCTCAGTGTTTTATCCATATGAGTGGTGGGATATAGGGATTAGTTTTTTTCTTTTTATGTGAATGACCATATATATATAGGGTCATATATATTTGAATTATTTTATTTTATTTTATTTTTTTGAGTCTGAGTCTCACTCTATCACCCATGCTAGAGTGCAAGTGTCATGCTCACGGCCACGGTAGCCTTGACCCGCTGGACTCAGGCGATCCTTCCTCTTCAGCCTTCCAAGTAGCTGGAACACAGGCGTCATCACACCTGGCTAATTTTTTGATTTATTGTAGAGATGAGGTCTCACCAAATTTCCCAGGCTGGTCTCAAACCCTTGGGCTCAGGCAATCCACCTTCCAAAGTACTGGAATTAAAGGAATGAGCCACTGTGCCCAGCATATTTGAATTCTTGATAGTTGTCTTTCTGCCTATAAGTTTAATGCATTTTAAATACAGTGTTTGAAATAAATTATTTCACATTTAAAAAGTTTATAAAGTTATCATAATAATCTAATGCTGTGTATTTAAAATATTATTCAATTCGATAGACTGAACCTCCACTGAATACTCCAGAAAACAGGGAATATACTGCTGAAATAATGTTTGAGTCTTTCAATGTTCCAGGCTTGTACATTGCTGTGCAGGTAAGCAAGTTTATAATTATTTAAGTTTTACTCTTAAGTTTTAATGTGGTTGAATTTGCTAAAATATGTAATTTTTATTTTCTGGAAAGGCTTAAACTTAATATCAAAGCAACTTATACTTCTCTCCTGAATTGTTAATTTAGAAATAATATTATAGGAACTGAAACTATTTAGTCAGAAAAAGAAGTATTAGAGAAACTAAGTTAGTAGTCTTTGGATATTTCACAGCTTTCATAGGATCAAAATAAGGGAACTAGTATTCGTTGAATGCTCACTGCATGCCAAGGAACATGTTATACATATTTCTTTATCCTTGTAGCATTCTTTGTGTCCTTTGTCATAGTATTTTTTTTGATTGTCTTACCTTTAGGTATATTTTGCCACCCTTTCCTTTGTGCCTCTGTATATCATTAGTAT
Source organism: Carlito syrichta (assembly GCF_000164805.1). Classification (NCBI taxonomy): domain Eukaryota; kingdom Metazoa; phylum Chordata; class Mammalia; order Primates; family Tarsiidae; genus Carlito; species Carlito syrichta. Next base: position 410,596 of record NW_007249778.1, read on the forward strand.
CTGTACTGTTTCAGTGCTCTTAATTTGTGCATAGTCTATGTGGAGCAACTTCTCTCCCACTCCTCAGTATCAGAGGTTGCCTCCCCTCCCCCCGTTTTTAACTGTATAGCAAATGCAATACTGAACATCACAGATGCTTTACAAATTCATTCTTTCTATTAACTCTCTATATTTTTATTTGCTGTTTTATAGAGAAAAGAACTAAAGTTTGAAGGCAGCTTATTCATTGTTAAATGTTTGGCTTGTGATATAGGCTGAGATCTGCCGTAGCTCTTTGTGGGATCAGACTGAGTTTTGTAATTTCAAGTACACATGACTAGTAAATGATAATTACTGGGGTGAATATTTTAGCTTGGATAGCAAAGAACTTTTTAATGTTTAATGTAATCTATGATTTTAATAAGCTGCTTTTCAAGTTCTCTGTTGATAAAAATATTTGAATTACAAGCACCTATCAGAAACTTTTAGGAATTTAATCTTGAGTGGGAGGCCCTTTTTAGGTCTTAGAATCTTAATAAAGGAAAAAGATGGAGAAATTTATTTTTCACTTGAGAGTCTTTGTTTCTTATCTCTGTATTAAATATAATATACTATGTTTAATAATATTTTCAAATGTACTTTAAAACAACTGCCCTAAGAGTTTTGGTTCATTGTTGTAGAGACATAATCTCAGTGACTTCCTCAGAGAGCGCTAAGTGATCTATCTTCTGTTTTGTTTATATTCAGTAGTCAATAAAATTTCTGTAACATGATGTGCTGATACATACCTCTTCTAGTTTTAGATCTAACTATCTACACAGACTCATAAAAGTAATCAAAAAGAATTTGAGGTTGTAAATGATGATTTTGAATTTATCTAAAAAGAAAGGATATATTGCACAATGAAGTCTAAGCAATACTTTCTTTCTTGCTAGTGTCTGTATGAGGTTTTTACTTATAAGACCATTAAAAAATAATGTATGGTTCTGTTAGCCTACAATGATTGTGTGGCCATTGAGTTAAAATGATCTTGTATTAAAATATGAGAATGGCCTAGGTAGCTTTCTAGTTTCCCATCATGTATTATATTCCAAGTAGGTAAAATAAACCTTTTAAAATTTAAGTTTAGCTCTGTTTTTTAATTATTAGACATATACTTTTTTGGGGCATTGGATTGTAAGAAATTTGGTTTTTAAAGAATAAACTGTTAATTTTTAATTCCCAAACTTTTTTTTTTTTTGAGTTGGAGTCTCATTCTGTTGCCCAGGCTAGAGTGCAGTGGCACACTCACGGCCTCTGCAGCCTTGACCTGCTGGACACAGGCGTTCCTTCCGCCTTAGCCTTTCAAGTAGCTGGATAGACACATGCTACCATGCCCAGCTAATTTTTTGACTTATTGTAGAGATGAGGTCTTGCCAAGTTGCCCAGTCTGTTCTTGAACCCATAGACTCAGGTAATCCTCTCACCTTGGCCTGCCAAAGTACTGGGATTATAGGTGTGAGCCACTGCGCCCAGCTTTTTTTTTTCTTGAGTCAGAGTCTCACTGTCACTCAGGCTGGAGTACAATGGCACATTCATGCCCACCGCAGCCTTGACCTGCTGGACTCAGGCAATTCTGCCTCAGCCTTTCTAGTAGCTGGAACTACAGGTGCATACCATCACGCCCAGCTAACTCAAACTTTTTTGAAAAACAAATTGTGTTATATTGGCTATGCCAAAATTTTTTGTAGAAAAGTATCATTAACTTTGCTTCCTAATTAAATCATAGTAGTATTTAAAAGTGTGCAATGGCTTTTTCTTTGTGTTGGATAGCCCTAAACACATGTTGTATTCTAAAAATTTGAAGCTCATCTTTTTAGGAGTAATACTTGTTCACAGCCTTTTAGGTATTAAGTAACTCTGGAGGTTGGGTAGTTGTGTACTTTTAATTTTGCATTATAGTTTGTAACAGGCCTATGTGGACATAGTTTAAATTCTGGCGAGGTAGTACTATACTCTTTCATGTAATTTTTCGTGTTTTTAGCTTTAGGAGGAAAATAATCTTCATAAAATATGAAAAGCTTATAAATGTGCTCCTGAAAGCAAATACAAAGCTGTAAGTTTGTCTTAATAAAATGTAGGGAGTAAGCAATTTTATTGCATGATACAAAATAAATTTTCTATAGTTTCTTTCATAGATGTTACATTTAAAATGGAATAAAGTACTCCAGTAAAATGGTTTGTTCTGTTAACTATTTTTGTTATGTTTTTACTTTTACTTATCATTTTCTTTTTGTTCAAGGCTGTTCTTGCCTTAGCTGCATCCTGGACTTCAAGACAAGTAGGAGAACGGACATTGACTGGTACAGTAATAGACAGTGGAGATGGTGTCACTCATGTCATTCCTGTGGTAAGGATGTTTTACATTTACAGAATAGGAAATAATGCATCTAGCAAAGTTACATTTTATGAATTAAACACTATGCCTTAAAAAGTTGCGTTTATCAGGCATTTGTTCATTTATAGCTACATGTTCACCTTATTATTAAAATTTTATAAATACATTTCAATTGTTTCTTTTGCTGTAACTTTGCTCTCTGGCTTTCATTCTCTTTACCAGTTGAGTGTGTCCTTAGCTATTTAATGTCCTATTTAATTCCTAATGAACAGATTTCAAACTAGCTGATGGGTTAACTGTATAATGGTTAGTTGTAAGCACATGAACTTTAATGGATGCTTTATGGCTTCTATTTAGTAAAGCATATAAAAAATGTACCAGATTGGATTATTTATTAGGCATAGCATTTTTTCTTTCAAGACCTTTGAACTTCCAGTTCCTTTTTTTTTAATTCATAGTCTCACTCTGTCACTGAGGCTAGAGTGCAGTAACATGAACATGCTCATGGCCACTGCAGCCTCGACCTGCTGGGCTCAGGTGATCCTTCCACCTCAGTCTTCCAGTAGCTGGAACTACAGGCACATGCCACCACACTTGGCTAATTTTTAAATTTATTGTAGAGATGAGGTCTCATCAAGTTGCCCAGGCTGGTCTTGAACCTCTGGGCTCAGGCAGTCCTCTTTAGCTTCTACCTCCCAAAGTGTTGGGATTACAGGCATAAGCTATTGCACCCAGCTGATAACTGCCATTTTTTAATGGTGGCTTTATTGAGATGTAATTTATACACCATGCCTGTTTAGGGTTTATAATTCTGTAATTGGTCTTTAGTTAATATACTAGTTCTTGAATATGAATATACTAATAGATTATCACCACAGTCAGTTTTAGAATGTTTTCATCACCCTCAAAAAAAAACCTTGTATCAGCAGTCATTCCTCATTTTTTCTTGATACCCTTAGCTTCTGGCAACCATTAACTTAAATTTTGTGTGCACGTATTTGCCTCTTCTGGCCCTTTCATGTAAATGGAATCATACACTGTGTAACCTTTTGTGACTGACTGCTTTCACTTAGCTAAACATTTTATTTTTGAGTCACGCTCTCACTCTCACCCAGGCTAGAGTACAGTGAAATGCTCATGGCCACTGCAGCCTCAACCTGCTGGTGTCAGGCGATCCTTCCACTTTAACCTTCCAAGTAGCTGGAACTACAGGTGCACGCCACCACGCCCAGCTAATTTTTTTTATTTTATTGTAGAGATGAGGTCTCGCCATGTTTCCCAGGCTGGTCTGGAACCTGTGGGCTCAGGAAATCCTCTCACTTCTGCCTCGCAAAGTGCTGGGATTACAGGCTTGAGCCACTGCTCCTGGCAGCTGAACGTTTTCAAGATTCATTCGTGCAATAGCGTGCATAGTACTTCATTTCTTTTTATTGCCATATAATATTTCATTGTATGTGTATTCAACACTTTATTTAACTCTTGGCAGGTAGGTATCTTACTTAAAAATTAGGACATGGTCCAATTTTGATGGCTTTTTATAGTGTAATTGGCAGTTTATTTTTCTTAGGAGTACATAAAATAATTGTTCATCTTAAAATTTTCACTTAGATCTGGAAGTCAGTCTGATAAAGATTATATTTTTCTTTGAGTACCTCAGTTTATTCATTAATAAATGCAGATAAGTGATTTGCCTGAGGTCACCAAATAATAGACCAGGATTTGAACTGGTTCTGCTCAACTTCAGTCCTTTTTTTTCCTTTTTTTTTGAGTTGGAATCTCACTTTGTTGCCCAGGGTAGAGTGCAGGGGCATACTCATGGCCACCGCAACCTCGACCTGCTTGGCTCAGGTGATCCTTCCATCTCTACCTTCCAAGCATCTGAAACTACAGGTGCACACCACCATGCCCAGCTAATTTTTTGGTTTATTGTAGAAACAAGATCTGGCCAAGTTGTCCAGGCTGTTCTTGAACTCCTGGGCTCGGGCACTCCTCTTGCTTCCACCTCCCAAAGTGCTGGGATTATAGGTGTAAGCCACCACACCCAGCCTCAACTTCAGTGTTAATATCTACACAAGTAAGCAGTAATATGAGTATCTTGATAATTCAAATTAGAATAAGTAATTTGCAACATAGACATTATCAACATGGAAAAGAATGAATTTAGTAAGGGTATTAAAAATAGGTATTCATGAAAAAGGGAATGAGTATTCTTGTTCATTGTTTTATTTCCCCACCTTTTGAATTAATGAAATATTTTTTATTATTTCATCTTATCTTTATTGACCTATTACCTATGCTATACCTCTTTGCTATTATTTTATTTTTTTAGTAGTGGTTGCTATGTGGTTTATAGTAAACATCTTTAACTTCACCATCTAATTATAAATAACATTCTACCACTTCTTAAATAAGAATTGTGCAACCATATTGTTCCTTTCTAGTCTTTGTGCTATTATTGTATTCATTTTGCTTTTGCCTGTTATAAATTCAATAATATATTATTAATTTGTTTCATGGTAAGTAGTGTATTAGTCTGCTAGAACTGCTATAATAAAGTACCACAGACTGGGTGCCTAAGCAATTACTGGGAGCCAGTAATTTATTTTCTCACAGGTTTGGAAAATTAGAAGTCAAAACTCAAGGTGCTAGCAGAGTTGGTTTCTGAGGACTCTCCTTATCTTCTAGATGATCATGTTCTTTCTCTGTCTTCCCATGGTCATTGCCACATTTGTTTCTGTCCTCACCTCTTTGTTTAAGGACATCAATCATACTGGCTTAGGGGAAATGACCACAATGACTTCATTTTAACTTAATTGCCTCTTTAAAAACTTTCTCTTCATTTAGTCACATTCTGAGATACTAAGGGTTAGGACTTCAACATATGAATTTGTAGGAGAGGAAAAACAAAATTCAGGCAATAACAACTAGTCATCTTTAAAAGAAACTTTGAAAAGAGATAAAATTATTTTTATATTTACTCACATATTATTTGTAGTACTTTTTCTTTTGAAGGCCGCACTTTCCATCTAGTATCATTTTTTTTTCTGTCTAAATCACATTCTTTAATATTTCTTATAGTACTGATTGGCTAGCTTTTAATTCTTTCAACTTTTGTATATCCTATGAAAATGTTTTTATTCTCCTTCATTTTTGAAAGGTATTTTTGCTTGGTACAGAAGATTGATAGTTTTCATTTTAGATATCACTATGTTTTCTGGCTTACATTGTTTCTGAAAATAAGTCAGCTGTTATTTCTCTTTCTTTGAATGTAATGTTTCTTATTTGTCTGACTGCCTTCAAGATTTTCTCTTTATTTCTGGTTCACTGCTTTTCAGCAGTTTGATTGTGACATAACTTAATAAAAATTGCTTCATCTTTCTTCTCCTTGGGATTCATTGCATTTCTTGGATATGTGGATTTTTAGTTTTCATCTGTGAAGTTTTTTTCCATTATTATTTTTGTGAGCTGAGGTCTTGCTCTGTCTCCCAGGCTGGAGTGCAGTGGCATGATCATAGCTCACCACAGTCTTGACCCCCTGGGCTCAGGTAATCCTTCTGCCTTAGCCTCCTGAGTAGCTGAGACTACAAGCACACGCTGCCATGCCCAGCTAACTTTTTGATTTTTTGTAGAGGCAAGGTCTCACTATGTTGCCCATGCCCCATTATTTGTGTACCTATTTTCTCTGTCCCTCTTTTGTTTCCTTTTGGGACTCCAGTTACATGATATTAGGCTGCTTTACAGTGTTTTATAGTTCATTGATGCTTTGTTCATTTTTCTCTTTATCATTTTTATTGCTATGTCTTCAAATTCACTATTCTGTTTTCTTCACTATATAATCTACTGTGAGCTCATCTAACATACTTTTTATTTCAGAAATGGTATTCTTCTCTAATTGGGTCTTTTTTGAGTAGAAGTCTCACTCTGTCATCTAGGCTGGAGTGCAGTGGCTCACTTCACAGCCACCGCAGCCTCAACCTGCTGGGCTCAAGTAATCCTTCCGCCTCAGTCTTCCAAGTAGCTTGAACACGGGCACGCACCACCACACCTGGCTAATTTTTAAAATATATTTATTGTAGAGACGAGGTCTCGTCAGGTTGTCCAGGCTGGCTTGAACCCCTGAACTTAGGCAATCTTCTCTCCTCTACCTCCAAAAGTTCTCGTATTACAGGTGTGAGCCACCATGCCTGGCAGGTCTTTTTATAACTTCTGTTTCTCTCTTCTTCATGTTCATTGACCTTCATGATATGAAGTATATAGCTGGTGTTTTTTTTTGAGTTGGAGTCTCACTCTGTCGCTCAGACTGGAATGCAGTGGCCGCTCCCAGCCACCGCAGCCTTGATCTGCTCGGCTCCAGTGATCCTTCTACCTCAGCCTTCCGAGTAGCTGGAACTACAGGCACGCGCTACCACGCCCGGCTAATTTTTGATTTATTGTAGAGATGAGGTCTCACCAAGTTTCCCGGGCGGGTCTTGAACCCACGGGCTCAGGCAATCCGCTCACCTCGGCCTCCCAAAGCGCTGGGATTACAGGGCTGAGCCACAGAGCCCGGCCTATAGTTGGTGTTTTAATGTCATTGTCTAATTCTGTCATCTTTGTTCCTTTTCTGTCTTTTTTTGAGTTGGAGTTTCACTCTGTTGCCCAGACTGGAGAGCAGTGGCCGCTCCCGGCCACCACAGCCTCAACCTGCTGGACTCTGGCGATCCTTCTGCTTCAGCCTTCCGTGTAGCTGGAATTACAGGCACGCGCTACCATGCCTGGCTAATTTTTTGATTTTATTGTAGAGATGAGGTCTCGCCTGCCCAGGCAGGTCTCGAACCCGCGGGCTCAGGCAGTCTACTCACCTCAGCCTCCCAAAGGCGCGGGATTACAGGCTGAGCCACCGAGCCGGCCTTTCTCTTTCTTTATTGATATATTTTTCTCCTGGCCAGGGATTGTGTTTTTCTGTTTCCTTTCATGCTTGTACTTCTTGATTGGTGCTGTGTGTCCTGGAGTTTTGGAGCTCTTTAAATATTTCAGAATTTTTTTCTGGGATAAAATATTTCAGAATTATTTCCCTTTTTCCTGGGATAAAGTTAAATTGCTAGGAATTAATTTGGTCCTCTCAGAGACTCCTTTTAAATGTCATTAAGCAGGCCCAGAACAGACTTGTCAGCAGCTGGTTTGTCCCCGCTATTGAGGCAATATTCTTCTGTGAATTCTAGTTGATATCCTGTATTTGACAATGTCTTTCAACTCTGGCTGCTGGTAACATGAACTGTTTTTGGCTGTGTGTGAGCCCTGGAGATTGTTCTGTCTACTTTTTTTGTGGAGGTTTTTTCCTCTGACCATGACCATTTCCTCACATGAATGTGCTGGTTTGTAAATCAACTAAGGAAATAATCTCTTCTGTGTAACTCCTTCCTTCCTTCCTTAGCCACTTTGGCCGTTTTGAACCCTAAATTCTGTAGTCCTAACTTAATGAGACCACCGGACTCTGTTTGGATTCTCCTTCCCATTGTTGTTGCCTGGTATCTCTCCCCAGCCAGTGAGATATGGTGTTTTGTTTCTCTTTTTTTAGAAGGAATCAGTGCTGTAGTTTGCCATCTGTCAAATGTCTGAAAACCTTTATGTCATGTCATTTGTCCTGTTTTCTCTTTAAGTTGAGAGGGTAAGTCCAATCTCTAATATTTTGTCATGGTCAGACAAAGATGTTCCTGATAATCTTTCCTGATGAAATTTAGTTTTGCTACATTTTTGTTGTATTTTTGAACCATATCAGTAAATTTATGAATCCATTCTACAGAATTTAGTTACTTGGCATTGTGATGGTGCATGGCATGCCTTAGGCTTGTGAAATGGGTACCTGCTTTGTTAGGAAAATATAGCTACTTCGTGGGTTAATGATCAGATTTGCTACAATGTAATCTAAATTTTTTTACTGAAATTATAAAATATTTTATAGTAATACCCTGTCTGATACAAAGTCTACTATCTAAAGCATTTGATTCTTATGAAATTTATTATTTCTGTTATTAAGTCATTTTAGTCATGATTATACACTGTCACTGGGAGAATATATTTAAGTTGCTTGCCAATCTTATAATTTCTGAGCAGTATTATAAATTCTATAAGTACAGAGTGAGGAATACACTTGAAGAATAAAGATGAATTCTCCTGAGATAAAGCAGTATTTGAGAATATTAATACACGCACTGGAAAAATTTGTTTTTAATGGTTTATTTCTTAGGTTATATTAACTTTCAAAACACTGAAAGTAAATTTGACAGCTTTTTTTCCTCCATCTAGGCTGAAGGGTATGTGATTGGCAGCTGTATTAAACACATTCCAATCGCAGGACGGGATATAACATATTTTATTCAGCAACTGCTGAGAGACCGAGAAGTAGGAATCCCTCCAGAACAATCCCTGGAAACTGCTAAGGCAGTAAAGGTAAAAAGTAGTGATCTAAGTGTAATTTATTTATAAAGAAAACCACGTTTATAACATTAACATGACAAATTCTCAAGTGAAGAACAGTACTTGAAAATAGTCCTGTTAACTAGTTATAAACCATAACTCTTATTTAAATATAAGTTTTCTCTGTATTTCTTGCAAGGACATTATTGAGGATTATCTACCTTTTGTCTTCCTTCTCCATATTTTCCATTTGGGATGACTAACATTATAAGAACATTTTTACCAAATGACTTTAGCATACATTTTTGTGATTATTCTCTTTATTAAAAATAATTATTTCTCTATTGTATTCTTGCATCTCAGTTTCTTCACTGAACTCTTTATTTTAATTCTAACAGTTTTGTTACAAAAATTATTTTAATATAATTGGTTCATTGTTTTATAGTGGTAATGTTTAACTTAAGCAACATGGCACATAGAAGAAAAATATGAAGGCTATGCAAAGTATTAATTTTTCTGTCATGTAAGTCTTTATTATATCAGTGCTTCATGCGGACTATCAAAATACTTAGCAGTGCTTTTTAAATTTATTGTTTGCCAACATCACTAAAAAAATTTCAGTTGATCTTATATGTTTTTGTAAAGCAAAACTGCCTTGGCAAAAAATAACTTATTTATTTGCCTCTCTTTGCATGTTTATAGGATTGTCCTTACTCTTCAACTCTTAGGAATGAAAATGAATCAACTACTTCTACCTACATAGTAAAGAAATTACAAAATGGCTGCCAAAGTTACCCTAAATTGGTGACATAAAAATTAAATATGTAAAAAGTTAATATGAATACAATTATTTCAACATCTTGTGAAATTAAAACAAAACAAAAACACTTGGGATTTATATCCATTTTAGAGAAGATTGATATTCTTTCTAAATGTCTTTTAAGGAACAATCATTTTTATATAATTTCTACTTTCAAGGTGTGGTAATAAAACACCTTAGATAGCATAGTCAAATATTTTTTATTTCTAGTATTTTTTTATGTTGTTTTGATTGTCACTAATATTTACATCTATCTTAGATAGAATCCTTGTATAAAAATACAAGTTACGTATGTTTTTCTTAAAAAAGAAATACAGGCTGGCAGTCAGGTCAGGAGTCCATACATTACAAATAGGATGTTATAACCTATAACATATTTTTCAATAGTTTTTGATGGAAACTTTTACTTAGGTCACATAACCAAATATGCAAAAAAATAGAGTATATTTTCAGCCTTCTTTCTTTGCTCGGTTACTTAGACCATAATCAGTTTTGTTTCAGATAGGTATTAAGGATCTGTATTAACATGTGTGGTTACAACAATAATTACTCATTCTTCATGTAGCTGAAACATAATGTTGGATGACATTAGTGAATGTTTCAGGAAGTAACAAACATAGTAGAAATTGGCTCTTTAGTGTCTCAAATCTTAATTCTGTTTATATATGAAGTCAGAAAATATGTGTAGGAGATGAACTGTTTATATTATGTATATGATAATATCCTAACATAAATTTTTCTTACAGCTTAATTTTCTAATTTTATTTTCTGAAGTTTTTTGTTGTTGTTTGAGTCTAGCTTTCTGAAGGTATGTCATCCTTTTATACTGTTTCTAAAACAAGAGAAAAAAAGTTACTTATTTTTCTTTGTTTTTTAGGAGCGCTATAGTTATGTCTGCCCAGATTTAGTAAAAGAATTTAACAAGTATGACACAGATGGGTCAAAATGGATTAAACAGTATACTGGAATCAATGCTATCTCAAAGAAAGAATTTTCTATTGATGTTGGTTATGAGAGATTTTTGGGACCTGAAATCTTCTTTCATCCAGAGGTATGTTTTTCTTAAAAAAAAATAGAATTGTTTTGAAATATTCAGCAGAAGATATCAACTAGAAGATAAATATTCAGAAGAAATTAATCTTAGAAATTTTCTTTAGTGTGCTAAATTACTACAGTGAGTTTTCAAGAAAAAAATGAATTCTGTTAAAACAGGCTAAATTTTATTATTTTTCATATATTTAGAAAAACAAAATTTCTGTCTTCAGTATTTGTTGCTTTTGGAGGATCATGGGAACAAGGGACCCTTTAAAAATTTGTGATTATGTAAATGAAATATTTTGGGAAAGGTTCTAAACAGTCCACCCCTCAACTTTTGTAAAACAGCCATCATACAAGGAACCATCAATTGACTATTATAAAATGTTGGACTAGTAGCTAAGTTATCCTCTATTTATGAAGTTCTGGAAACATAAAGGCTCTGTTAAATCAATGGAATATGTGCTTTTAATGAAAAATTGTTCTGGTAATTTAGGATCAGAAATTTAACTTTAGTAATAAAATTTCTAACATTAAATACCTATTCTACTTACTCAGCATAAGAATCGTTATTATTTAATCTTGTTTACTCAGCATATGTAAAGTGAATATGATTTTCATGGTCTCAGTGTAAGGTTTTGCTTTTTAAAGAGGAAAAAATTATCATTTTACTCTTATCGCGCTTAAAGAATGAGAGAGATGAATATTTAAACAGATATAGTTGCTTTAATGAGTGCATGTAATCTGGTGAAGGCATAGGAACAAAGTGCATCTAGATGTGCCTGGGAGAACCAGGGAAACATCTCAGAGGAGGTAACAGTTGAGCTAAGACATAAGGGATGATTGGGTTTTTGTTGGTCAGGTGTGTTTGGGGTGTATATTTCTGCGAGAGGATATAAAAACTGGGCAGGTCTTATATGTGAGAGTGACAGATAATAAAAGTATAAAGAAGAGAATAGTAGGAGATGGATCTAGATAGGTATTCATGGACTAGGTATTGAGGGGGTAAATACGCAATGCAAGGGAGTTTGCTGGATTCTGTAGTCATGCGGAAATTTTCATCATGGCATGACACAGACTTATGCACATTATTAGAAGCCATTATTCTGGCAGCACTGGGTTACATGAATTGGAAAAGAGATGTGAATTGTGTTGGAAACAGGTGAGTTTGTTGCAGTTTTTCAGATGAAAGATATATAATGTCTGCAGGTCAGTGTGAATGAGAAAGGAGGTTAGAGAAAAATGGAGACAGTGTAACTTAGTGATTACTTAGATGTGAGGGCAGTAAGAATGTGAAGAATCTGTGATAATTCCTGTTTGTAACTTGAGTGACTAAATGTGTTGTCCACAGAAGTTAGGAATACTGAAGAGGAGGAGTAAGGTGAGGTTGAAATAGATGAGTTTATTATATGCATCTTTGAAACTGTTCAAAAAACAAACACTTGGGTTCAGAGGGCTTTGAACTGGGGTGGGTGTCCTGGAGTGAAGATAGATGTGAAGTCATCACCCTATGTAGGACAAAGGAAGAGGTTAGTTGGATGAGAAGCTGTGAAGTAGAAAGGTGAAGAATAGGTCCCTAGTGAACACAAACTTTTTAGAGAAAGGTGGAGTAAGAGGAACCTGCAAAGAATATGGAAGATTACAAAGAGGTAGAAGCCAAGCCAAAGAGTTATGGCCATAAAATTGAGATAAGTGAATGTTTCAAGGTGGGAGGTTAGATAGTGCCAGTTGCTGCAGTGAAGTAACATTAGAGAAACCCTGAGAAGTGCTTGTAAGTTTTTCAGCATCTGGCTTATTTGTTATCCTTAGGGGAGCAGTTTCAATGGAATATCATATGTTAAGAGGCAGCTTGTTGCCCCAGTGACAGGTGAAGGTTTGGAAATTGGTGATGCAGGGATTCTGGGAAATGGCCATAAAAGAAAAGAACAGTGCCTACTGGGGACTGGTAAGAAGTCAATTGCAATAATAAGACTGAGAATAGTTTTAAATTTTTTTTCTTTTTCAAGTTGGAGTCTCACTCTGTCACTCAGGCTGGAGTGCAGTGACATACTCATGGCCACTGGAGCCTTGACCTGCCAGGCTCAGGTGATCCCTCTTGCCTCAGCCTTCCAAGTAGCTGAAACCAAAGGCGTGTGCCACCACCACACCTGGTTACGTTTTTTATTTATTGTAGAGACAAGGTCTCACCACGTTGTCTTGGAGACAGTCTCGAACCCCTGGTCTCAGGCAATCCTCTCGCCTCTGCCTCCCAAAGTGCTGGGATTACAGGTGTGAGCTATAGTTCTAATTTTTAAGAGGGTTACTCCAATGGCAGGAGGGAAGCAGTTAAGTTTGGGTACAGGAAAATGTGCAACTAGGAAGGGCAGAGATGCAGGTAGGCAGAGGAAGTTCATAGTTGACAGTTTTTTTTCATGAAGTGGAATCAAGCTGATTTGTTGGGAGAAGGATTGGACATACTTTGAGGAATTGTAGAGAATAATAACTTTCATAATCACTACTGAGAGAAATTGAGAGGTGACTAGAGAGTACATATTAATAGTAGTGGGGCACCCATTCTCTACCCACAGTAGTGAGGTTGGATACCCAAAACTTTTAGTCATGTAATGTTTTTTCTCCCAGGCGGTTGTGGAAAAGGAGACAAGGATTTTGACAAGGCAGAGATGAAAGTGTTATAGCATAGAGGAGAGAGTGAATCCAGAAGGCTGAATTACTTAAAGATAATGAGGGATGCAGGGAGGGGTTGGAGATCATGATGAATTTGTACAGAATTATGAATGGGTAGCAAAGCAGTATGCACCAGAAAGTTAAGGAATTGTAGTCAGAATTTGGTACTGGAGTTTGATGGTTTTTGATGGTACAGATTTTCTTTGCATTTTCTTTCCTTTTCCCTCCTTCCCTTCCTTTGTTTATCAGTCTCACTCTGTGGCCCAGACTGGAGTTCATTGGCACAGTCACAACTATCTCATCCTTGATCTACTGGGCTCAAGTGATCCTTCCGCCTCAGTCTTCCAGGTAGCTGGGACTACAGGCATACACCATCACACCTGGCTAATTTTTAAAAAATTTTATTATAGAGATGAGATCTCGCTATATTGCCAGGCTGCTCAGACTCCTGGGCTTAGGCACTTACTTCTCTTGACTTGGCCTCCCAAAGTGCTGAGGAAAAAAAAAAAAAGAAAGTAAAACCCCAAGTTGAAGAAAGGAATTAGAAAATTGCGGAAGATCCTGGACCAAAGTCTTTGCTGGCCATAATATAGATGGTAGCTTGGAAGATTGGAGGTATCTGCATTTCAAAGGAAGGACCATTTGAGTGGAAAGTTCTCAACAAACGTGCTTAGCTGATGTCTTGGCTGTCTTAAAAACTTTAAAACATTAGATATGAAAATAACGTGTTTTGATTGTGTCATATTGCTTAGGAGGGAGAGTTGGTTGGATGAAAATTTATCCTGTTAATATTTCATATATAATTTTTCCATTAATTTAAATAACCTTTATTGTTTGAGATAGCAGTTTTTATTTATTAATTTTTTAAACTTTAAAATCTCTTACTTTTAGCTGGGCACAGTGGCTCACGCCTGTAATCTCAGCACTTTGGGAGGCAGCGGCAAGAGGATTAACTAAGTTCACGGGTTCAAGACCAGCCTGGGCAAATTAGCGAGACCGTATCTCTACAATAATTAAAAAAAAAAAAACTAGCCAGATGTGGTGGCGCATGTCTGTAGTTCTAGCTACTTGGAAGGCTGAGGTGGAAGGATCACCTGAGCCCAGCAGGTCGAGGATGCGGTGGCTGTAAGCATGCCACTGCCCTCCAACCTGGGTGATAGAGTGACACTCCAACTCAAAAAAAACTGTTACTTTTTATAGTTTTATGTTCTTTGTAAGTAATTTCTTCTATGAGAAGTGTTTTGTTTTCTCTTCTTTGAAAGTTGTTTTTAAAAATCAGTTGTGTATTTGCACATGGTTTAAAAATGTGGTTCTACAAATTCTAACAAAAACAAGGGTGTGCTGTTTTCTGTTAGAGATAGCCACTTCAAACTCTTCCTGGTTGATTCTCTTGCTGATTGCTTCCATAGCTATGAATTACTTTGTTGTATTGCAACTTCAGGTTTTTTCAGTGTTAGGCATTTTCTACCGACTTAACAGCTATGGAAGAGGAGGATTGCTTTTTTATCCTTCTTCTGTCCCACCATAGGCAGTACTTTTCCATTTTCGTTTCATCCCAATAGTTACATTATAATTTCAGGTAGGTAGAAATTCAATGCCTTTTGTGACCACAAATTTTGTTCATGTCTGAACCATGTAGTTAACCGTGAAGTCTTTTTTGGTTTTTTTGTGTGTGTTGGGGTCTTACTCTGTTGTCCAGGCTTGAGTGCAGTAGCACGATTATGGCTAACCATAGCCTTGACCTCCTCAGATGATCTTGCCTCAGCCTTCTGAGGAGCTGGGACTACCACACCCAGCTAATTTTTTGATTTTTTTTTTCTTTTCCCTGTAGAGATGAGGTCTCACTATGTTGCCTACGCTGCTCTTAAACTCCTGGCCTTAAGTAGTCCTCCTGCCTTGGCCTCCCCAACTGCTAGGATTATAAGCATGATCCACTGCACCTGGCCTGTGAAATTTTTCTATCCTATAACTTTGTTTTCCATGGAATCATTAATACATTATTTGCTTAGTTTAAAAATAATTATCATTAATTCAACCTCTGTACTGTTTCTACTAGTTTGATAAGTCTCAAGATACTCAGATACATAGGATTTTTCATCAGTTTTCTGGAGCGTTTGATATGTCCCAATCTGAACCCACTTTCCTTTGCACTCAGTACAGATTTATTATATTTCTTTACTATCATTCTAGGGATTCTCTTAGCCCCTCTCATGTTGGACCCTCTGTTTGTTATTAAGTAAATACTAGAGTATGACCTTAACAAAGGACACTGTAAAGAATTTGCAGGTTCTGCATCAACAAATTGATAAGAGAATACTTTTTGAAATAAATATTATAGGACACATTTTTGCCAAATTGTTAATATTCTCTTCATATTTTGGGGATTTAAATTTTTGTTGTAGTTAGAGCAAATGACAGGTTTTCAGATTAAAGAGCATAATGTTTTGAGAAATGAAAGCTTTTTAGAGATTTCATAGTCTAAAACCTAGAAAGATTGTCCAGGATCATGAAACATAATCATGGAAAGAAAAATTTGAAGTTTTCTTCTTTCTGCATCGTCTCTTTCAAGATTCTGCTTTTCTGTTTCAATTCTGATGTTTTTCATGCTAGAGACTTTTATAGGCCTGTCATGCAAGAAGGGGATTCCTAAGACCTGATTGGAAATCTAAGCTGTGTGGGTGGGGCTTGGTGACTATGACCTTTTGTTTGGGGGAATGCCAAGTATGTATTCCTTGAGATCTTTTCAGATATTATAGTTCCCAGAGAAGACTCCTGCCTGCGGGGTAAAGGCTGACAGCCAAATGAGGGAAGAGGACTAGTAAGTGAGTGAAAATCATAGCCTGCATACCATCATTTAAAATCTCCCTGTTTTCAGTACTTTTCACTGTGCATGAGAGTCCCGGAAACTGTTTTCTTGCCTTTCAAGAATAGATTAACCCCTTTTCTCCTTGGATGAGGAGGAAACATTCCATGAACTTATTTGCCTGTGGGATCTCAGATTTTAACAGCTTCTCAGACTTTCAACCTGTTTTTCTCCCTGCCCTCCTTCCACCTCAATTTCAGAGCTACCAGGTACAGCCAGTTTTTTAGGGGGAGATTTATGATATAAAATAGCTTGGTTCTCAACGTTTTTATATCACTGATGACTTACTGTTTTGTAGCATCTCCTAAGTTTTGTCCATCTGTTTTCCAGCTTACCATATTTTATTGATTGGTTTTCTTTTTCTTTCTATGGATTATACTTTGTTTTACAATGCTCTTTACTGGTGCTTTTAGTAGTATTTGGGGGAGAAAATGAAATTAGATACGTGTGTTTAGGTCACAGGTCACATGTTTTCTCAGAATAGACGTGTGTGTGTGTGTGTGTGTATGTGTGTTGTATGAACTGTCACTTTTCAAGAATTTCAAGATTATTTTTCTTTTTGTAATTTTAGATACTTCAGTGTCCTAGTTCCTCTGTCATTTGAAGGATTCACTTGACTTTTGTTTTGACTAGATGAAAGTGTGGGAATCTGACTTGTCCAGTATTTCAACATGAAGATGTAATATATGAAAGAACAAAGAGATTTATTTTATTTTTGCACTGCCAGGTTTATCACAAATACTAGAAAGAACTGTCTTTTTAAAAAATTTTTTATTAGTTGTAATCTCACTCTATCACCCAGGCGGGAGTGCAGTGGCACACTCATGGCCACCACAGCCTGACCTACTGGGCTCAGGAGGTCTTTCCACCTCAGCCTTCCAAGTAGCTGGAACTACAAGCACGCGCCACCATACCTGGCTAATTTTTTTATTTATCATAGAGATGAGGTCTCACCAAGTTTCCCCGGCTGGTCTTGAACCCGTAGGCTTAGGCAATCCTCTCACCTCAGTCTCCCAAAGTGCTGGGATTATAGGCATGAGTCACTGCGGCCGGCCAAGAACTGTTTTTATAAGGAGTGGGTTTGGCACTTGGAATTATTATTTTTTTTAAAGGAAATTAATTTTTTTTTTTTTTTTTGAGTTGGAGTCTCACTCTGTTGCCCAGACTGGAGTGCAGTGGCATGCTCACGGCCACCCCAGTGTTGACCTGCTGGGCTCTGGCGATCCTTCTGCCTCAGCCTTCCAAGTAGCTGGAACTACAGGTGCGCACTACCATGCTCAGCTCATTTGTAGAGATGATATTTTGCCAAGTTGCCCAGGCTGGTCTCGAACCCATGGACTCAGGCAATCCACTCACCGAGGGTCTCCAAAAGTGCTGGGATTACAGGCTGAGCCACTGAACCCGGCCAGAAATTAAATTTTTTGACAGACCTATCCTGTTTTTTAAACTTGGGTGATACATTTCCAGGTACAGGAAAGATTTAGCCTACTATATTTATTTGTGTATATTTTCTACTTCTACATTTTTTAGAGGAGGGAAAAGATAATTCTTTTGACAGTTTCTTCTCATATTCTCAATATCAGTAATCTTAAGACCTGATCAAGGAGCATTTCGAGGCAAGACTGACACTTTTGCCTGGAGTGAGAGAAAAGGCCTAAAAATATTAGGGACCCTAGGTTGAACCTATTGATAGTAAAGTATTGAATGATCTCTAATAACTTATTGTTAACTTGTTTATTGTTCTTTTTTTCCCCTTCATATACTAAATATTAATTGCTTGCTGCTTTACTACATATTATTTTACTGATTCTCATTTGGGGTTCTGTAGCACAGTAGTCCCTATATTTTTTCCAAATATTTGCTGAAGTCAGACTTCATTTCTTTCAAAATCAGAATTTCTGTGAGTGAATCCAGGGTATGTGGACAATTAAAGTTTCTGTAAATTTTGTGTGTGTGCATTCGTAATTGAAAACTTACTTTGCAGGGGGCACAAGATACAGGAATGAATGACCTTTTTCCTGCCTTTTACTTATTCATGGTATAGCAGATAAACTATTTTATAGATAAGGAAAGGATTATGGGAAGGTTAATTTGTGTGTATTACTGTTTTAGGTAAATACTTAAGAGTATGGCCAGCAAAAGACAATGTAAAGAATTTACAAGTTCTACATTAACAAATTGATGACACAATACTTTTAATTGATTGATTGATTGAGTTTGTGTTGCCTCTGTCATCCAGGCTGCAGTGCAGTGGCAGGATCCCAGCTCATTGCAGCCTTGACCTCCTGACCTCAGGCAGTCCTCCTGCCTCAGTCTCTGGAGTAGTTTAGGACTACAGGTGCATACCATCATGTCTGATTAATTTTTTAAATTTTTTTGTAGAGACAAGGTCTTACTGCATTGCCCAAGCTGATCTCAAACTCCTGGGCTCAAGCAATTCTTCAGCCTCAGCCTCCCAAAGTACTAGGATTATAGGCATGAGCTACTATGCCTGACTGAGAATACTTTTTAAAATGAATATTATACAACATATTATTGCCAATTTAAGAAAAGTTTTTTCACTTTCCTACAAAACAATTCTTAGATAGCCAAATATAGTTAATTTTCTCTGTACATATTTTAGGAAATTTTTTTTCTAGTTAGAGCAAATGACAGTTTCTCAGGCTGTGTCACTGTAGGATTATAAAAGCACAATGTTTTGAGAACTGAAGGCTCTTTCGAGATTTCAAAGTCTAAAGCTGAGAAAGATTGTGCAGGACCATCAATGTAATCATGTAAAATAAAATTTTTAGGATTCTAATTCTGGTTCTCATTTCACTTAATCAGTAACTAAACTGTTTCTTGCCTACACATGAACTTGTCTTTAAATGACCCTTAGAGTCAGCTGAGTTGAGATACATTGTTCTGGTTTTCCCTCATATCCCTGACAGATAAGACATACTCTAGTCTATAAGGTTTGTACTCTCAAGGCTCACTATGAATCACACCTCTGTACCTACGGTATAACCCTCTTAGAGTTTATGTATAGTCCTCAGTATGCTTCAGAAAGATCAATTTTGCTGCCGGTTTCTTTTTGTTTATTTTGTTAATAGTGGTCTGTAGAATGTTAGTATATTTTACTTTACTAAATTAAAAAATGTTGCATCATTATACTTCACTTGGTAATATTGAATCTCTTTTCATTGTATGGATAGCCTTTAAATAATTTAAAACTAATTTTAACCAGAAAAAATTGACACATGCCTAATCATTATCATTGCATTTATAAAATTAGTTTAATAAAGGAATATCATCTCCTGTTAGAACAACCTAATTATAAACATGAGAGGTTGAGAGAGGGTATTTTATTTATTTTAAGAAATTACATTTGTTTATTTTTGACTAATTAAAGCTAAGCTCAGATTATTTACTTGAGACAAGGTCTTGCTCTGTCACTCAGGTTGGGGTGCAGTGCCACCATCATAGCTTAATATAACCTTGAACTCCTGAACTCAAGTGATCCTTTCTTTTCTGCTTCCCAAGTTGCTGAGACTACAGACTTGCACTACCATGCCAGGCTTTTTTTTTTTTTTGTAGTAGAGATAAGGTCTCACGATATTGCCCAGGCTGGGTTTGAACTCCTGACTTTAATTGATCTTCCTGCCTTGGACTCCTATAGTGCTGGGATTACAAACATAAGCCACCACATCTGGTCTTAACCTTTTACTTTTATGCTAGGAAGAATCCCACTACAATTTCCTCCTCAATTATAAGAAATAATACATTGCCACTTACATATATTTTTGGAAAAGTTTCAGTAAAGTGGGACCTTTATTTCAGAATATAAATTTTGTCCTCAGATCTAGCATTTAACAACTTTTTGATGTTCTTTTTTGTAATTCTTCTCAGGAAATATGCAGTGTGGTTTAGGAGAAGCATAGGCATGTATATGAAAATAAATGATCAGGAAGAAAGAAAGCCTTCCTTAATATTATTTCTCTGTATATAAGGTCCCTTTGTTGTAAATATTAATGCTGTTCATTAATTTGATGTTTTTAATAATGTATTATTTTTAAGCTCTTATTTCTCTTTAATGGTGATTTTAATTGTCAGATAACTTTCCATCTTAGATAGGTAACTATCAACATATTCAGTCTGTTAGAAAAAATTTCTGAAAAGTATGCCGTAGAACACACAAGTACCAGCCACCCCAAATAAGCGCATGCTAATATTTTCTCACTTATTATATTGGTATTTTTTTTTGGAAAAAGTAGTATCATCCCAGACCCATTTCTTTCTCTACTTCCTTTTCATTCTCTTCTCCCGAAATAGATTAATTTTTTAATGTGAATTTGATGTGTATCCAGTTTATGTTTTTACATGTATGTTTCCAAAAAGCATATATTTTTAAAGATTAACATGTAGAATAATTTCAGCTTTTCAAATTACTTATTTATTTATTTTAAACACATTTTTAAAGATTAACATGTAGAATAATTTAAACTTTTTAAATTATTTATTTAAAACACATTATTAATCATTTTTGGGTTTTTTTTGCATTGGAGTCTAACTCTGTCACCCAGGCTGGAGTATGGTGGCACACTCACGGCCACCCCAGCGTCGACCTGCTGACCTCTGGTGATCCTTCCAAGTAGTCGGAACCACAGGCCTGTGCCACCATGCCTGACCAGTTTTTTTGCGGGGGTAGAGACGAGATCTCGCCAAGTTGCCTGGGCTGGTCTTGAACCCATGTGCTCAGGCAATCCACTCACCTCGGCCTCAAAGTGCTGGGATTTCAGGCTGAGCCCTGAGCCCGACTCCTAAGTTTTTTTTTTAAGTTAACTTTTTATTTTGAGTTGGAGTCTCATTCTGTCGCCCAGGCTGGAGGGCAGTGGCATGCTCCTGGCCACCACAGCCTTGACCTACTGGGCTCAGGTTATCCTTCTGCCTCAGCCTTCCAAGTAGCTGGAACTACAGGCATGCACCACCACACCTGGCTAATTTTTTGATTAATCATAGAGGTGAGATCTCACGAAGTTACCCAGGCTGATCTCGAACCTGTGGTCTCAGGCAGTCCTCTCATCTCGGCCTCCCAAAGTGCTGAGATTATAGGAGTGAGCCACTGCGCCCAGCCTAAAGTTAGCTTTTTAAAAAGTGAGTTTTACTTTTGCGTGTTAGCTATTTGGAAATGGTATGTCTGTTTTGACTATGGTATATTATATGAATATACAGTTAATTCTTGTTATTCAAAGTAGATAGTCCATAAAGTCCTTGAGAACACTGAAATAGTGAATACTGTTTCCTTACTCCTAAGGGAAATACAGAGTTAGGTTTCTGTGAGCCTCTGGTCACATTTCTGTTGTCTAATCAATGTATAACCTTGTCTATATGTGTTTCTGTTTAATAGCACCTTATTTAGTATATATTGTTATTTTATTAACATTGAACTAGTGGCAAACAGCACTAGAACTCATGACTGAACAAAGCTATCTAACTTGCTTTTTCTCTGTAAGACACATCACAGCCTTGTGCTTAGGAACACTAGACAGCACTTCAACAGTATGTTTGGGGGCCATTTTGAAAAGTGAAATCAGCAGCAAAAATATGAAAATTGTGAACTCAACGGGCTGTGAAAAGCGACATTTGTTTGCAGTATGAGAACTGAAACAAGGCAGAGTATCACCTTGCTCAACCTTAGCTGGGAATGTGCATGCCCATGAATGACCGTGTGCTGATTTTAGGGTTATAAATAAGTTTTAGTGAGTAGGTAAATTTACAAATACAGGATGCATTAATAATGAGATGAGACTGTATAATATTTATTTACTTCATTCCCTATTAGTGGACTTGTTAGTTGTTTTTCCTCTTATAAACAAGGCTGTAGTGAATGTGCTTTTAGGTAATAGCGTACATGTATGGGGAGTTCCTTCAGAGTTTGTTAGAAGTGGAGCTACTAGTATGTTCATTTTAAATTTTACTATCTGTTGCTGAGTTGTTCTTCAAAGTGCATCGATGCATACTCTCATATTGTACAGGAGTTCCCACTTACCTAGATTTTGACAGCTCATAGTATATGTGTGATTTCACATGATTCCTATTTTGATGGTTATGAAATAGTATACATCATAATTTTATTTGGATTTCTTCTGAAATCTTTGATTTTACTGTCTGTAAATGGAATCTGTTAAAAACTAGTATTTATAGTTTCTAAAGGTTCTTTAGTTTTTGAGCTGAAAACTTTGTTTCTTAACCTTTTATTGTGACATTTAAATCAGTAGTAATCTTATCTGTTATGTAACCAACTTGACTTATTTTTCAGTTTGCTAATCCAGACTTTACACAGCCTATCTCAGAAGTTGTAGATGAAGTAATTCAGAATTGTCCTATTGATGTCAGACGTCCTCTGTACAAGGTCAGTATTTATAGCAAAATTGTTATTCAAGGTCATACTTTAAGAAAAACTTTTCTATTTTTATTATTAAGTTAAACACTTCTTGGGATGTAGTAGAATTTTAGTACTGTTTATTATATTTTTACATTTTTCTTTTTAAAGTTTATATTTATTCATTTTTCTCCACTAATATAGAATATTGTCCTCTCTGGAGGTTCAACCATGTTCAGGGACTTTGGACGTCGCTTGCAAAGAGATTTGAAAAGAACTGTAGATGCCCGGCTGAAATTAAGTGAGGAACTAAGTGGTGGTAGATTGAAGGTTGGTTTTCTCAATTATTGGTGGGAAGGTTGAAGGTGGCTTGATTATTGTATTGGAGATAAGAAATGTTTGCTAATATTTGCTCTTATTTAGGAAATAAGAGGAACCTGTAAGTTATTCTAATGGAAAGTGGCTAATGTTATAGATGGATGTCCATGATATCCTGAGCCATTTGATTCTTTTAGGACATTGTCTATGCTTCTAGAAAATAATTCTTAGTTATATCTGTGGAAAAGATTTTTTTTTTTTGTCTTTCATAGATAACTTATATATATAGTAGATTTCTTTACATATTCCAGCAATAAAACTTGTTATGGATCTACAAAATTTCAAATACCGTTGTAGAATGACAACAAACAAGAGTTGAGAGAGATGCTAATACTGAGTGGTCAAGCCTGCTTTCAGAAACTGACTGTAACTCCTACATAGCAACCTCAAAGTGTGCAAATTGGTGGTTTAGCAAAGTAACCTTTCTGTTATATGTCCTGGACCTTGGGCTTGATGTCAAAATGATCAAAATTAATTTCAAATTCTCAGATGTCTGCTTTCTATATTTATGAGATGAATTTTCAGTAATTTTTTTCATCCTTTTAAGATACTTAAGTAAAGCATTGATTCAGAAGATAGGTTGTTAAATGAAACACATTCTACTTGGGAAAATTACCAAGAATGAAGGCTCCATCTGAGACTACTATAGAATCATTCAAGATTACTTAAAAGTAAAGTAAAACACTTTAGGATTTGCTGCTTGTTGAGAAACTCCTTGACAGGTGACTGATTTCAGCATCCATATTTTGACTATGTGAAGTAAACCTATCCCTAAGAGTGCAGTAAAAAGTATATGTTTTGATTAGAAGATAAAATATTATTGAGCTCTATCACTGTAATGTCATGACTTCACACTTTAGGCAGTCTGCTTATATAATAAATTCTTAAAATGATGACTTTGCTTTTGCACCCCTTTTCCACCTAACCAAATAGCTTTTTTAAAAAAGGAAGCCATATCTTTTTCTGAGATGTAAATTGTAAAACTTTTTATTTTGAAATAATTTCATACTTCAAGAAAAACTGTAAAACTTAGAAGAAATTTCCATATACCACTTCACCTAGTTTCCCTGATTGTTAGCATTTTACCATTTTGTTTTATCATTCAGTTTCTAGAAATACATATGTACATATACACACACACACACACACACGCACACACACACAGAATGAATTGCAAATATGATGGACTCTATCTCTAAATATTTTAGTATATTTCTAAAAACAAGAACAGTACAGTTAATCAAAATCATGAAATTAACCTTGATAGTGCTGCTATCTAGTTATTGACCTGATTCAAATTTTGCAAGTTATTTTGCCAATATCTTTTATAGTAAAATGAAAACAAAATACATATTTTTTCTGGTCCAGGATCCAATCAAGGATTGCATGTTTCATTTATTGTGCCTCTTCGATCTGGAACAGTTGTTCAGTGTTATTTGTATTTCATGACCTTAACATTTTTAAATAACAGGCATTCATTTTGTAGAGTGTTCCTCAATTTGGGTTTGTTTGATGTTTCTGCATAATTAGGTTGAGATTATGCACTTTTGACAGTAATACTACAGAAGTGATACTGTGTCATTTTTAGTGCATTGTATCAGTAGACAACATGATATAATTTGTCCCATGTGTTAACTTTGAGCATTTTAAGATTAAAGTTGTATCTGTCAGGTTTCTTCACTATGAAGTTATTATTTTTTCCTTTATATTTAGTCAGAATCTTAACTAAGACTATCAAACTATCCTGTTTCTCATTAAATTTTTAATCACCGGTTTTAACATCTGTTGTCATTCTTTTGTAAAGCAGTTGTTACTGTGGTAGTTAGTTACCAAATGGTGTTTTGCAAATTTCATTGTACCATCTTCTCTGTTTTTTAGTTTCATTTTATCTTAAGGAAGAGTCTTCCTTTCTCCCATGTTCATTCATTCTTTAAGTAATAGCTGTATGAACTCCTGGTTTCTTGTTTTATGGGCTATATAAGTAATATGACTATGATATCATAATGTCATTAATTTTGATGCTCAAATTTTCTCAAATTTAGCCAGTGGGAGTCAGTTCAAGTGGCTCTTAAGTTTTTGTGTTGCAGTCCTACCCTTCTTTATTCCTTAATTCCTGGCAGGAAGGTATTTTGGCTGATCTTGTACTTTCTTTTTTCTATCCCTGGAATCTGCCTTTTTTTTTCTCCCAAGGCACCCTTGTTCCTTTTAATGGGCAATGTTATTAAGGAGCTGGTTATGCTCACTGTTCCTGAGGTATCACTGCATCTAGTCCTCGCTGGTCAGAGCTAGAGTATGTTTTTGTGTATGAGTGTACATCTGTATCTAATTCTCTATATAAATTAAAATGAATTTGTATTGATAACTCCAGTTCCAGAATACCAGAATGTTCATTCTAGTTTTCTGCCTTTCTATATTGTAATGTCGTTCTCTGGCAGTGAGAAACCTGGCTGGCTCCTGTTATCTATAGTATATTTATGTTTTTGCTTAATCTTGGAATACATGTATAATAGTTTCAGAATTGTTAATGCATCCACTTTGAAAAATAGATCTACTAACTAGAGTTTAATATTTGCATCAGTTTTATTTTCAGCCTGAAAGCATATACAAATCAAAATACTGTGCTCCCACGTTACTTGGGCTAGTTCCTCCCCTCGCTTCAGTGTGGTTATGTTTCTTAAAAATAAAATTAGTGTTTCTGATGTACTGTGTTTTACCTCATGCACCTTCCCTTCTTATAAAGTTTTATTTTGAATATGTAAGACATTAACATGTTTCTAAAAATTAGGAGAAATGTATGAAATATATGTGCAGTGTGGTTTTGCTTTTATCCAGTGTATCCTGTTCCCGTCCTTGTCTCCTCCACAGCATTCCCAACCTCCTTTTTTCTGTACATAACCAATTTCAGTTATTTCTGGTTTATAAGAGATTACCTGAATTGAGTGTAAATACCATTTTTGTGTATGTACATTTAAGATTAAATGACACGAAATTATTATTGGAATTTACTTCTGAAATGATCTTACTATAATTTTTTAAATTATAGCCAAAACCTATTGATGTACAAGTCATTACACACCACATGCAGCGATACGCAGTTTGGTTTGGAGGGTCAATGCTGGCTTCCACGGTGAGTGTGACGCTTACTTTTAAATTTAAATTTTTTTAAGGTAGCAGAGTTCATCAGTACTTAGTGAACAAAGCGAATTCCTTTAACTTTTATCTAAATATAATATGGGAAACTTTAAAAACTGTATACATATATGTACATAATAGTATACAAACTGAAAGTCATTTGAATTTAAAGTTTACATATATTTTTAGCTTGCTGGAAATTTTAGAGTGAGCATTATACACTGTGTTTTAAAATTTTTCTGTAGGGAAAATTCTTTTAAAGCTGTGGTAATTTAGTCATCAGAAGATTAATTGTTTGAGGAAAAAGAAAGTTTTATGCTAGGAAGTATGATGTTCTAAACTGAATGAAGAGAATTGTTCTAAGGACCCTGTCTCCAAATCAAAATGTCTTTAAAGCCCTCTTAAAAGGTATTCTAATGTCATTAGCCTAATAAATATTGGTGCATTGTTCTCATAGTGCATGGAGTATTAAAATGAAGGTGCTAGACTGGGCACAGTGGCTCACGCCTATAATCCCAGTTCTTTGGGAGGCCGAGATGAGATGATTGCCTGAGCCCATGGGTTCAAGACCAGCCTGGGCAACTTGGCGAGACCTCATCTCTACAATAAATCAAAAAATTAGCTGGGTGCGATGGCGCGTGCTTGTAGTTGCAGCTACATGGAAGGCTGACATGGAAGGATTACCTGAACCCAGCAGATTGAGGCTGCGGTGGCCATGAGTGTGGCACTGCACTTCAGCCTGGACAATAGAGTGGGACTCTGACTCAAAAAAAAAAGAAAAAAAATGAAAGTGCTTTTATCTGAATTATTGAATATATGTACAGCTTTGGATTTAAAACCATTTTAAAGATAAGAGATAGTTGGGTTTTTTCCCCCTTAATTTAAGTCTTGTATTTTTGCCCTTTTATAAATGTGGTAACACTGAGTGTGGAACAGTTTGATTTTAACAGACCTTGAGTGAGGGAGACAGATGACCTAGACTTTTTTTGTTTTTTGAGATGGAGTCTCACTCTGTCACCCAAACTGAAGGACAGTGGCACGCTCCTGGCCACCACAGCCTCCACCTACTGTACTCAGGTTATCCTTCTCTCTCAGCCTTCTAAGTAGCTGGAACTACAGCACGCGCCACCACGCCTAGCTAATTTTTTGATTTATTGTAGAGATGTGGTCTTGTCAAGTTGCCCAGGCTGTCGAACCCATGGGCTCAGGCAATCCTCTCACCTCAGCCTTCCAAGGTACTAGGATTATAGGCATGAGCCACTGCACTCGACCAACCTAGAAATTTTTAGAACTAGATAAACGTTAGTCACAGCATGACTAAGAGTAGTTTATCTGCACCTTAGGCTAATGTGGCTTCTTTATGTTTGGTTTATTGCAGTGTGAGAAGAACAGGTGTTGGAGAAGGTGATTCTAATTTCATTAAAGATTTATAGCTGGTTTTAAGTCATGGTTGTTAGAATATCTAAGTTTTTGTTACCATGGATGGACTTATAATGTTTTAGATTTACCATTTCTTATAAAGCATCTCTTTTAGCGTGTATTGAAAGATGGTACATTTTTTATCTTTATAAAATATATCAATTTTTGCTTTCAGCCTGAGTTCTACCAAGTTTGCCACACCAAAAAGGATTATGAAGAAATTGGACCTAGCATTTGTCGTCACAATCCAGTGTTTGGAGTTATGTCGTAAAATTGACTTCATAGTTATTGGGGTTAGGGTGTTGGGGAAGAGATAATCTTTATGATTACCTGTTTTGTCTAGATGGCTGGTTTTGAGGTTTTAAACCTGACTTGAAATTGTAAGACCAAACATGATTATACAGGAATATTTTAATAAGTGTATCAACATGAAGATGTAGAGGAGAACGAAAGTGATTGTTTTTCTTTAGATTGAATATTTGAATCTTATGTGTAACAAAAAGAAGTGGGATTTAGTTCTTTCTGTGCCCTGATATTTTGTATATTAATGAATTATCCAAGATTTGATGGGATTTATCAGTGTGTAGATAGCTCTATAATGCTTGAATTGTACACTTCTAAGTGTGCAATGCAAGAGCTTGTTTATATTTCATACTTTTTATACTTTGAGGAAAAAAAGTCAAAGAAAAATTGTAGTATTTGAGAGAAAAAAATGACCAAGTAGAGGATAAATTAAAAAAACAGCCTCATGAGACTTGGCATACACATTCATGGGAGTCCAGTTATTATGAAGTACTTCCATCCCCTTCCACCCCTTCTCCCCAAAAGGTTTTCTTTGCAAGTGCTTTTGGAACTAAGAGCTAGTATCTTGGATTAACTGATGCCTGCTAGTGCTTTCTGATTACTTGCATTCTGTTTCTTGCTTTAAAAGAAAAGTAAAGACAAGACTGTTGGACCAGTATTGCAGTTATGTAGTGTCATTTCTTATTAAAAAAATAATAATTTGATTAAAATTGGCATATTTAAAGCCTAACAACATTCTAATAAAGGCACGGATTTCTTTTTAATACTTGTTTCAAGCTCTTTAATCTCTTTATAAGTTAACTAATAAATCTATTTTTTTCAAACCTCTGCAATAGTTCTTTAAAATCACAACAGTTGGTTATTAGCAAGCTGACTTTTTTATGTGCTCTATACAAATTTTTGTGAACTTTTAATATGTTGAGTGCTTTCATTTTGATAACTGGATCTCCATTTGATATTTTCATTTGTATAACTCATTTGCAGTCTGAATTTTTTTTTTAGTGCCAGTCCCTGACATATCATTGAAAATTAATTTTCTTTGCATTTTAAAATATCTGGATCATGAAGAAAAAGTGATGAAAATAAATTAAAATTGAATTACCTTTTCTAATGTTTTTTTTTAAGCAGTGTAATTCTACTTTGTGTTTCTGTATGATTCCTTTTTCTGTTGAGATATAAGCGTTATTGAAATCTCTGTAATGTGTGTGGTAGAAATTTCTTGTGAACTTAAAAATTTTAACAGTTATTTATAGAAGGGTAAAATGGAAACTGTTTTATAGGCTTTTTAGCAGCAATATCAGTTAACACTTGAACTCCAGTATTCATTAAAATAACACATTAGGATTAGAATGTCTCTATTCAGAAGTTAAAGAACTTTACAGTGTTTTTTGTTTATTTTATTATAAAGATAGAATTGGAAAGTAAATTTCAGTTTTTGTTTCAAGTGAATTCGCATACTTAAAACTGTAGTAGTCATTTATGTGACTCTTAATTCTTTGAGTGTGAGAATAAAGGGCAAACTGTATGTCCTACAGTAGTAGTGGTGGTAGTAGTAGTAGTAGCATTATCAAAGATCATTTTTTTGAAAAAGTATTTTATGAACATTGTAAAAAACTATTCAAACAGTACCAAAGAGTAGATAGTGAAAGCAGGTTTCTTTCCCACCCTAGCCTTTCATTTTCTGATCATTTTAGGAATGTCTTACATGTCCTAGTAATTTACTATATATACTTTATTCTATAGTATATACATATGCTAGGAACTTACTGTATATACTATACTGCACTTTGCTGTGTTCAGTGCAGAGCTACATTGATAAGCAGTAAAAATGTCATCTTCTTGTCCCAATAAAGTATTGTTGGCATTGTCATAAATGTCTTTCCACCTGGATGGTTGGGTAGTAAATTAATAAGCTAGAAGGACATGTTTATAAAACTGTTTGATGACAATCTCAGGCATACTTATACAGAGATGTTCTTAACTGTTCAATATGAAAATATGAAGCATAAAAACTTTCCTTTAAGCTTATGCTTGTTTGAAGAAACAAGAAAACTTTGACCTTTCTTGTGTATTTCCTGTTACCTCTTCTACTCTGCTATTAGAGGAGTGAAATATAATGTAATAGAAGCAGCAGTCTTGTTTCTTTATATCTCTCCTGTGATTGTATACCATTTCTTTACCTTATAGCAACCTCAGTTGCAAATGTGTAGAGGTCAGCTAAGATGAATGAAAATCTATAACACTGATTAAATATCAAGCAGCATGAGCATGGTGCACCAACTGAGGCCAATGATTGAATTTTAATTCTGGTTCTACTAATTGACAGTATAGCTTCTTCAACTTTGTTATTTGTTAAAACATGGAAAATATATTTGTGTTATCTTGGAGAAATTATTTAAACTCTCTTACCTTAATTCAATTTCTTTATAAGGTAGAGGTGTTATACTGGATTATACTGCAATTTCTATGAATTTAAGAGTATAACGTAGCTCTTTGTTATTATTAGCAGGTTCTGACCACAAAACCTAGCCTTTTCCATTGTAGTATTAGAGGTGTTATATCTATTTATTCTTTTTAATAGGCAGGACTTTGATCAATTGAGAAAAAGAAATGGACAAATAAAATAAATAATCATTATCTAACTTGATGCCTGCTTTTTAAGATGTAAGCAGTTTTTAACATGTTAACCCTTAAACATTATTAATACATGGCGTATATTATAAACAATCATCCTCTTCTGATCTGTCTACTTTTCTGATAAGAGATAAGGTGGTTATCTATTCAGGTCCCTAGTACAATTTTTTGCTTCGTTTTCAAAGCCACTTGCTAGGAATATCTTCACAAATAATATTATAGGGATAATAGGCCATTATGCTCTTTTTTCTTAATTTTTATAGAGAAGTCTTAGATAATATATAAATAGAAATTTTTTTTTTCTTTCAAATAACCCTAAAGCTGGTGCCAGATTATTTGTGAAGTTATTGAGGAAGTTATTTGTGTTATAAAAGCTTATTTTACCACAGTAAAGAATGTTTTTGTTCCTCTTCATACTGGGCTAATCTGTCAGTAATAAAGTCCAGTGTTTTCCAGCTTTTCCTACCAGTCCAACCTTTACTCCTCTGACTCATTCTTTCTGATTTATTTGTAGTTCATAATAACCAGGCATGAGTACCTTGGACAGCCCTCTGACGTCTCTAACTGTTAGCACGCAGATTCCCAGCTCAGGTCAGTGGGCACTAAATATATTAGGTAGAATACATACAATTTGAAATATATGCAAACTCTGAGGCTAAAACTCTTCTCCCACCCAGATTGGAATCGTATGTCCTAGAACATGCTTCATTGTAGTAGCCCTTAGTATATAGAGTTGACCAAGGACAGGGTTGTTAAGTGGGACTTTCACAGAAAATCCTGATAGTAAATACTTTGTTTTTGTATTGTATACCCTGAGTTGAGCCAGATTCTTTAATCTGCCTGAGGTTTGGGATGGTTTTTGGACTCCAGTGAGAGAAGATTTCTGCTGCTCATTGTTGATAATTCCTTAATATCGTATAGATACTTGTTCTTCCTCAACATAATTTGTTTTCTAGTATACAGTAACTTTTATTATAACTTGCCCTAGTCTTAATGGGAGCTTTGCTTGTCTGAGGTATTCTCCGTGCTATGACCCAGTTTAGCTGATGCATTTGGAGCCTGGGAGGGGAGCTGAAATTAAATGTTTTATTGCTATTGCTCCAATGGTCGCAAGAGCAATTAAAAAACAACACGGATAGAAGTATATAATAATTTAGGGGAAAAGGTAACTAGGATGAAAAAGTATTTGGTATTCTGTTTTTTGTTTTTGTTTTTTGATGTAGCAAGCTATATTTAGTGTCTTCTAGTATTGTATCATTTTTGGTTACTTAACTTATTTTTTTTTTTTCCAAATAGACAGGGTCTTGCTGTTTTGCCCAGGCTGAAGTGCAGTGGCATGACCACAGTGCTTTGCAGCCTCAAACTTTTGGGCTCAGGTGATCCCCTCCCCACCACCCCTCCCTTAGCTTCCTGAGTAGCTCAGCTCAGGCATGCACTCCCACCACACCTGGCTAACTTAAAACAAATTTTTTTTATAGAGATGAAGTCTTGCTATGCTGTCCAGGCAGGTTCCTCGGATTCCTCCCCTCAAGCGATCCTCCCACTTCAGCCTCCCCAAGTGTGATGGTCATAGGAATGAGCCACTATGCTTGTCTGACCGGCTTTTATTATTACATTAAAATGCTGCCAGATGTGGTGGCTCACGCCTATAATCCCAGCACTTTGGGAAGCTGAGGTGAGAGGATTTCTTGAGCCCATGGGTTTGAGACCAGCTTAGGCAACTTGGTAAGACCTCATCTCTACAATAAATAAAAAATTAGCCGGGTGTGGTGGCACACACCTGTGTTTCTGCTTACTTGGAAGGTTGAGGTGGAAGGATCACCTGAGCCCAACAGGTCGAGGCTGCGGTGGCTAGGAGCATGCCACTGCCCTCCAGCCTGGGCGACAGAGTTAGACTCCAACTCAAAAAACAAAATTAAAATGCTAAACAAAAATACAATTTATTTTTATTCATTTTAAAGGTACAAAATATATAACTCAAGGAAAAAGGTAATAGGAAAAAAAAACAGAAGAAAATGAGAAATTATATGGTATTACATGGTGAAAAGGTATGTGGTATCCTGTTTTTTGATTTAGCAAATTATTGTTATTATTATTATTATTATTATTTTATTGAGTTGGAGTCTCACTCTGTTACCCAGACTGGAATGCAGTCAGCATCGACCCGCTGGGCTTAGGAGATCCTTCCGCCTCAGCCTTCCAAGGCCAAAACTTCCAAGTAGCTGGAACTACAGGCGTGCTACCATGGCCGGCTAATTTTTGGATAAATTGTAGAGACGAGGTCTCACCAAGTTGCCCAGGCTGGTCTCAAACCCCTGGACTTAGGCAGTCCTCTCACCTCTGCCTCCCAAAGTGCTGGGATTACACGCTTGAGCCACCATGCCTGGCACAAATTATTATTTAATATTTAAACATTCACTTTTATTCAAGCTTTGGCACTCACTTATACTACCTGTATATTGCATCAGATTTTGTGCCTTCAATCTCAGATGGATTTATTGACTGTCTACTGTTGTTCAAGCACTGTGCATAAAGGTAGATAAATATTCTGGTTTTTAGCCTAGAGGCTAGTCTAGTAGTAAAAGCACTCTTAGAGGAGTGAGAAATATTTTGCCCAGATAATGATTTGAGAGATATCTTACTAAACTTAGTGTTTATCTTCCTAAAGGTGGTGGTGGTGGTTGTTTAGAGGAGAAATCCAGGTAGGTAAGGCGAAAGTTATAACTGGGGCTGTTGTTTAAAATTAGTATTTTGTGTGCTCCTGAAAGTTTTACTTAATGATCAATGTTACATCTGTAACAGATGCACAGAGTAATTCTGCTGTAGGATACCTTATTCATTTGGCATTTCAGTGCCTTACTTATTGCCTGACATACAGTAGTTGTTAAGTAGATGTGTTTGATGGATGGATGGATGAATGAATGAGTGAATGAATAAAATCATTTTTCATATTTAAATTAAATGGAATTACATGAGTACATAGCTTTTATTCCTTTAAAATGTCCATACTTGTCAAAAGTAAGACTGAATTATTATTTTTCTATTCTACTAGTTTCTGCCTTAAAAATAAGACAGTTGCATTCTGCATAAAATAGTGGGGGATTATTAAGTGATCATGAGTTTACTGAAGTACTTCTTAAATAGTTTGTTTTCTAGATCTTGAGTCATTTTGAAATCTCTATAGCATAAATGACCATAGGCATAAAATCAGAGCATTATACCATGATAATTGAAATGCCTTATAACATTAACAATGGAACAGTACTAATTTCTAGCTCTGGCTTTTATTGATCAATTTTAATTTTCTTTTGTTGTCCAGATCCCATTTTATACCACTTGATTTAGAGATGATGACCTAATTCTAAATTTCTCCATTTTTGATGAATAAAATTCAATGGTGCAGTGATTTTTTTTTTTTTGAGTCAAGTTTTCTGTTGCCCATGCTAGAGTGCAGTGGCACATTCATGGCTCACCACAGCCTCGAACTCTGGGGCTCAAGCGTACACTGCCATACCTGACTAATTTTTTGGTTTTTTTGTAGAGACGACTTCTCACTTTTTTGTCTAGGCTGGTCTCAAACTCTTGGGCTCAAGCAGTTCTCTTGCCTCAACTTCCCAATATGCTGGGATTATAGGCATGAGACATCACTCCAGGTGGTGATTGTTAATCTTATTTGGAGTTTTCTTAGAAAGTTGATATGGGTCTTGGAACCATACGTTCTTTTTCTTATGGGAATACATAGGACCTTTTCCAAATAGATTCTCAATACTGTTCATAAATGTTGGACAGTAAGTAAATCTGAGACTTGTTCTTCACGTCATAATGCTTAGTGCATTGATTTCTTTTACCCAAGCCCTTAAAAGAAGGTTTTGATAAATGGGGAAGATGTTTTAAGTATGGAAGAAGTAGCCTTGCTGAGAAACAATTAGCAACTGGGGAAAGGGTGAGCATGTTGTGATTGTTAACAAGTTAGGAGAAGAGTAGAGAAAAGGTATCTGACACTGTCAAATACTGACTGAAAAACTTAAAATTGATGTGGTTAAGGGTGAAATCACAGACACACAGTTGACATCAGTAAGCATTGTGGAGTTTTTAGAGTTCGGTCTAGTTCAATTCACTTTTTACAGGAGAGGGAACACAGATATTTTAAGTGACTTACTTGGCAAAGGCCACATAAGTAGTGGCAAAATAGAACTCATTGGTAATGATTCTCTTTATGCTTTGTTTAACTGAATAGCATATGGTTTATTAAATGTTTTTCTCGATATTGATTTGGCGTTCCTTAGCCTCTCTGGCCCATTCAATTGGGAAAGCTGATAGCAACATTATTGTGCTAGATGCTACTAGAAAGATTATCAAATGACCGAATCATGCAGGATGCTATAGTTACCAGACTAAAGTGCTGAACTAATAGCAATAGTCTAAAAGTCGGTCTGTCTTTCTGATACTGGTTTGGACTTCATGAATAAGCAATGAGCTCTTGAAAATAAAAAGACATTCTATATACAGAAAAACCATCGGGACTTCAAATTGCCTGATCTTGGCCAAGGGACATACTTGAGCTGTTTCACATTTTGGCCATGTTCCTACAAATTGGTGCTGTATTTGTGTACCTCATTTCTGATATCACTAATTTGCCAGTGACGTAACTGGATTGTTTATGCATTAGAAACTACCCCAACTGGCTTGAAAGACTGGAGGAGCATTTTTAGGCTATAAGAAGTTTGTGATAATGTTATACAATGCTTGGCATGTGGCAGATCCTTAAATATTTGTTTAATAAAGTTATCTGGATCAAAAAGAACTTGTGGAAATAGTTGCTATTTCTGATTTTATCACTGTTCTGATCCCATAATTTAAAAGAATGCTTAAA
Source organism: Carlito syrichta (assembly GCF_000164805.1). Classification (NCBI taxonomy): domain Eukaryota; kingdom Metazoa; phylum Chordata; class Mammalia; order Primates; family Tarsiidae; genus Carlito; species Carlito syrichta. The sequence continues at coordinate 445,830 of NW_007249778.1, forward strand.
ATATTTAAAAAATAGATTACATATTTGTACAAATTAAAATTGTTTGCACATCCATTTATATCTGTCTTTAAATTAATCTCAAGATGATCCATTGGAAAAAAGTATTTACTTTTTATAGCCTCAAGATCAGAGATCTACTGACCTTATGTTCAGATTATATTTGAGTTGAATGAATTCACCTGCCACTGGTATTATCTCAAAAGAAATAGGGTTGTTTTGTTTGAACAGTACTGTCTTCTATTTATCTTTCTTCACCTTCATAAACTGGAAAGTTGCAAGTCTATGGACATGATTCCTTAGAAACTTGAATGAAATGGTCTTATATAAAATTTTTTCCCTCTAGGAGAAGGAAGTGACTTCTTAAGCCCCATACAGAAGATTTTTTAGTCAACCATTAGTATTCTAGTATTCTTTTTGAAATGGAAGTATCTTCATACCTTTGAACTGTAGCAAGAGATGACAGGATTGGTAGATGTGGCTTTAGAACTTAGTCTTCCAGTTCATCCACTAGATGTCTCTGTTTTCACCCCACATCCATGAATGAATATATTTTTATTAAGTTTACTGCTATAAAAAGCAAATTGAATCTGGATTATGGAAATAATACATTTCATTTTCCCATTTAAAGCGTGCCATTTTCAGCAATATGCCTGACTTTAGTAAAAATCAGAGTTGTTCTTCAGGCTGTAGCAGTAATCCACAGTGGCATCTATCATCAGCACTGATTTCGAACACTGTGTATAGTGATGAACAAAACGAATGTGTTTTTTTCCGTCCTGGAACTTTAAAAGGATATTCATGCCACAGCAAAATATGTTAAAATTTCAAAGTCTGAACTGAAATTGTTTACATTCTTACAGTAAGGAAAGCCAGAAGAAGTAAGGGATTGGGTAACATTCTAATATATATATATATTTACTCTTAAAGTTCTCTGTTTACAGTACTTGTTAGTATTTTCTGCTTTTCTTTAAGGTTAAAGAGATACTGTATAATTTCAATTGAAAAAATGCAAAGTTACTTGCAAAGTCAACTAAAATGTAAGGGATTTCTTCACTTAGTATGAAATTATACATATATGATAATTACCTTTAGTATTCTGATTCGAAGTACCCATAAACTCAGCCTCACATTCATCCATTGGTAATATTTGTACTATTTTTTGTTTTTTGTTTTTTTTTTTTGAGTTGGAGTCTCACTCTGTCACCCAGACTGGAGTGCAGTGGCCGCTCCCGGCACCGCAGCCTCGACCTGCTGGGCTCCGGAGATCCTTCCGCCTCAGCCTTCCAAGTAGCTGGAATTACAGGCATGCGCTACCACGCCCAGCTGATTTTTTTGATTTATTGTAGAGATGAGGTCTCACTGCCCAGGCAGGTCTCAAACCCGCGGTCTCAGGCAATCCACTCACCTCAGCCTCCCAAAGGCGCAGGATTACAGGCTGAGCCACCGAGCCCGGCTATATTTGTACTATTAAGGAAGATTTCTTCCCCAGAAAAGTAAGTTCAGAAACTAATTTCATATTTGCAAAATGTGATCTAGAACTACAAAGGTAGTATGCTTTACATGTGTCAAACTGCAGCCCTGGTGGTAGCAGGGACTGATTTAACACGTTGCTCTTATTTTAGAACTGACCGTTAGAATCCTCATGCCAAGAGACTTTTCTAAAGTAAGCTTTAGCATGGAAGAGGATTGTGATTTTGGTTTTATATTCCAAAATATATTTACTCAAGATATAGCCTCCTTTGTATTGTAATAACTTAAGTTATTTCCCACAGAAGACCTCATTTTTTAAAAAAATGAGCAAAGTCAAGAACTATATGCAAGAATTAACTTGAAATGTATGCTGTTCTGAGATCCGGACTCTGTGTACTGTTTGTCACATCTTTGTCTAGATTATTTCCATTTCCCAAGCAGCTCTCCTTGGTCTCATTTATAAACTCAGAAGTGAGCAATTAATAGAAGGAGTTAAAGTTGTGTTTATTTTGTTTTGTTGTGAGTCAGGTTCTCACTCTTGCCCAGGCTGGAGTGCAATGGTGCATCCACGGCTCACCACATCTTTGACCTCTTGGTCTCAGATGATCTTTCTGCTCCAGTCTCCTGAGTAGCTGGACTACAGGCATGAGTCATCTTGTCCAGGTAGTTTTTAAAATTTTTTTGTAGAGACGAGGTCTCACTGTGTTGTTTAGGCTGATCGTGAACTACTGGGCTCAAGCAGTCCTCCCGCCCCAGCCATAGAAGTGTATGCCGGCCACTTTAGCTTAAGTAGCAAGCAAAAGAAATGATCTGAAATTACACTGTATCAAAAAGCAAGTGTCTTTCCTCTGTGTCTTGTTACAGTCTCCCAGAGTATCCTTAGACAGCCTGCAAAATGGACTCAAAAAAGGTAGCACAAGCCTACAGCTAACTAAAAAAAAGACTATCCCCATCCCAGGTTATGAGTTTGAGGGGTGGCACTTCAGGTTGAGATAAAAGCTGTCTGAGGTTAAATGAGGATTTGTAAGTATTTTGAAAAATGGACTATGTGTTTTGACAATGCAAAAGTGTTTTGGGTAGCTTTAAGTTCTTTCAGAGCATAGGGAAGCTTTCCCTCTGCATCTCAAATTGTTGCTAGGTGGGACTCCTTCTGTGAGCTGTCTTAACATTCTGGCTCTAAGCAGCGCTATAGTAATGCATGTGTGATGTCGCTCCTGGCCTCAAGAGGGGGCTCCATACATTGAATGAAAACAAAGCAATCTTACATGGAGAGTCCTCCCTGACTTTTGTCATCACTGCTGCCTTTGGATGTGTCTTATGTGCCATCTGAGATAAGGGCCAGTTCCACCAGACGTGACTGATCGACAGGACATCGTTGAGTACTCAGTAAGGATGCTCTTTAAGAATGGTTTTCAGCCAGCGCGTTGGCTCAGTCTATAATCCCAGCACTTTGGGAGGCCGAAATGAGAGGGTTGCTTGAGCCCAGGGATTCGAGACCAGCCTGGGCAACTTGGTGAGACCTCATCTCTACAATAAATCACAAAACTAGCTGGGTGTGGTGTCATGCCTCTGTAGTTGCAGCTACTTGAAAAGCTGAGGTGGGCCAGGCTCTGTGGCTCAGCCTGTAATCCCAGTGCTTTGGGAGGCTGAGGTGAGTAGCCGGCGGGTTCGAGACCCGCCTGGGCAACTTGATGAGACCTCGTCTCTACAATAAATCAAAAATTAGCCGGGCGTGGTAGCGCGTGCCTGTAGTTCCAGCTACTTGGAAGGCTGAGGCAGAAGGATCGCTAGAGCCTAGCAGGTAGAGGCTGTGGTGGCCCGGAGCGGCCACTGCACTCCAGTCTGGGTGACAGGGTGAGACTCCAACTCAAAAAAGAAAAAAGAAAAGCTGAGGTGGAAGGATCGTCTGAGTCCAGCAGTTTGAGGCTGCGGTGACTGTGAGCATGCCACTGAACTCCAGCCTGATGACAAGAGTGTGACTCCACCTCGGGGGGGGGCGTGGGGTGGGGAGAAGAAGAATGGTTTCCATGTGTTAATTTAAATTTAGTTTTTATTTAATAATCTATACATTGATTGAGGAGCTCTTGATTACATTTTGGTACAGAGTCGAACTGCTTTACCAGATGGGAAATTTAATCTTGTACTCACCAAATCTCAGTAAGTTTACCCTAGAGAGAGATTCTAGTTTCATGTCTTTTACTCTTGTGAACAACAGCGTTTTTGTACTGTCTGTCCTCTGGTTTGCACCCACCAGATCAATATACAAACAACCCCTTGCAGTGTGTTAACATTTCGTGATGAGATGAAGTGGAAAGTGTTCCTATAACACAAAAGCCCTTTACTCAAGGGGTACTGTGGGATTAAGAACAGTTTTCCACTCCAAATGGCTTCATTATGTTCTCTATAATGATATATTTGAGCTAAAGTGATTGGTCATACATTATTTGGGCAATAAGAACTTGATAGGCCAAGCCTTTCAAAGCAATTAATATATGCCTAGTGTGGGATATGACAGAAAAGATTGATTGTCATCATTCATAAAAAGAGCAAAATCGAAAAACTCAGGTTTGAAAGTATCATGTTTATGTAAACAGGATTTACACAGAAGGCTATCCCATGTGCATAGCTGTCTGTTTCTTCGAAAAGTTCCTTTTGTAGGGGCAACTTAGTTGAATGGATTCCTACTGGAACCCTGTTGAAAGAATGTTTCTTACAGCTGGGGAAGAGTGCCTTTCCTTCAGTTTTGCAAGTGGGAGCCTCTTTTTTTTTTTTTGAGTTGGAGTCTCACTCTGTTGCCCAGACTGGAGTGCAGTGGCCGCTCCCGGCCACCGCAGCCTCGACCTGCTGGGCTCCGGTGATCCTTCCGCCTCAGCCTTCCAAGTAGCCGGAACTACAGGGGCGCGCTACCACGCCCGGCTGATTTTTTGATTTATTGTAGAGATGAGGTCTCGCTAAGTTGCCCAGGTGGGTCTCGAACCCGCGGGCTCATGCAATCCACTCACCTCAGCCTCCCAAGGCGTGGGATTACAGGCTGAACCACCAAGCCCGGTGGGAGCCTCTTAGTTGGAAAAAAACTCCCTAACCAGCCACTCAACTTGGCCTAATCTCCTTAGTTTTTTTGGAGGTCTCAATTGCCCTCTTTGATGAACTTAAAATATTTCTGCTTCTTGGTAATCAGATTCAGTTCAAAAACTTTTCTGCATACCTACCACCTGGGAGACACTGTGCTAGACCTTGGAGGGGGTTCAGAGCGCTTTGTATTTATAGCCTATCATGGGGACAGCCCTGAATATTCCTAACCAAAATGCAGGGCAGTGTGAGTTGTGTGTGGTAAGGGGGTGAGGAAGTAAAAATTAGCTTAGACTGAGAAGGTGTAAATCTGTTTTGTCCTTCATCAGACACTATTTCTCCTAAGGAATGCTGCAGATAGAACTTGTCATAACTCCCTTTTAGTGACCACTGCTTTCTTACTCACTGAAAAAAATGTCTCTACCAGAAATTTTACTGTTTTTTAAATTCTGTCAGTAAGGATGAAGCATACCACTTTTATATAATTCACTTTGACACAGAAAAATGGCCCTGATTCCCAGAGGAAATGCAGAGCTTCAGACAATGGGGTCTTGGATACACATTCCACATTGATTTTTGTAGTGTCCGAGGATATAGGACCATAGGTCCCCTTGCATACCAGCTCTGGTGTTCAGCCCTGTAGACACAGCCCTGCTTAGTTTTAAGCCTAAGGAAATGCTGATTTATTTAAACTGTACTGTTCTTCCAAATCTTTTAATTTCCATGGTTCCTTCTATACACCTTCCTTCATAGTAATGGGTCATTTTTGTCACACTATAGGTTTGTTCCTGCAGGTCTTAGGCAGGATGTCCTAGATAGAAGTATAATTCCAGGGCAACTCCCTCCCCTCCCACTGTGGGAGCTTTTCTGTCCTCTATTTTTTTTTTCTTTTTGAGTTGGAGTCTCACTCTGTCACCCAGACTGGAGTGCAGTGACCGCTCCCGGCCACCGCAGCCTCGACTTGCTGGGCTCCAGCGATCCTTCCGCCTCAGCCTTCCAAGTAGCTGGAACTACAGGCGTGTACTACCACGCCCGGCTCATTTTTTATTTATTGTACAGATGAGGTCTCATCAAGTTGCCCAGGCGGGTCTTGAACCCGCGGGCTCAGGCAATCCACTCACCGCAGCCTCCCAAAGGCGTGGGATTACAGGCTGAGCCACTGAGCCAGTCCTGCTTTCTCACTTTAAAAAAGGAAAAGTACATTCCAAGTGGAAAGCACAAAAGTATAGAGAAACTGAGTATTCAGGAGCACTTCAAGAAGACAGGCATTAATATTTATTATTTGACACTTTATTTTTGAGACTGGATCCCACTATGCTGCCCAATCTGGTTTCGAACTCCTGAGTTCAGGCAATCCTCCCACCTCAGCCTCCCAAGCAGTTGGGAGTATAGCTGTGAGCCACCATGCACAGCTGTTGTTGCTATTTTATTTTTTATTTTTTTATTTTTGTAAAAACAGGGTATCGCTTTGTTGCCCAGGCTGGTCTCAGTGATCTTCAAGTGATCTTCTTGCCTCAGACTCACAAAGTGCTGGGATTGCAGGTGCAGACCACTATTCCTGTTGTAGTAAATTTTTTGTTGTCATTTTGAGTAGGGGATCTCATTCCGTCACCCAGGCTGGTGTGCAATGGCACAACCACGGCTCACCACAGCCTCGATCTCCTGGGCTAAGGTGATCCTTCTGCTTCAGATTCCTGAATAGCTGGGACTGTAGACATACCTCACTGTGCCCGGCTAATTGCTTTATTTTTTGTGGCGAGTAAGTCTCGCTAAGTTGCCCAGGCTGGTCTCAAACTCCTGACCTCAAGCAATCCTCTGGACTCAGCCTCCCAAAGTTCTGGGATTACAGATGTGAGCCAAAGCACCCAGCCTACCAGATTTTTAAAAAGTTTCTTGGCTAGCATTGGGCATAACGTAGGCCTTTAATAAATACTTTCCATATTGAATCAAAGAAATTTTCCATCTTAGCTATTTCCTTGAGACTTTTCTCATGTTTGAAAACTAACAGATTGTCGGTGGCATCCTCTTCATCACAGTTCCACCTTTGCCTAATAAAGCACAGATTACTCTTAGGCAATGAGGCACTGTGCAATTGAAGCTTTTTATAGCTCCATTTGTCTGCAGCCACCTAAATGTCAGTGGATAGGTGTGTTTGTCATACTGTGTGGTGAGCACAAGTAGGCCCCCTGTTAGTATCCTTAGAGATGAAATCAGTGCACAGGAACTAAGAGGTCATAAACTGTCAAGTTCTACTCCAAGGAAATGTAGAATATCATTTGCACCTGAAAATGCTCAGTTCATCACCTCAACATTATTTATTTTCCAAACCTTAGAGTGTTTACATTTGTTCATTTACTACTTTGGTCAAGGCATGGTGAAATAATACATTAAAGATAGCTCAGGAATACCACTGAAGGAATCAATAGATCTGAATATAGCAGCATAGAAAAAGCAGTCCCAATGTGCTTTCAAGGCCTGCCAACTCTTTAGGTAGAGGATTGGTGGAGAACAGAAATCCCTACCTCACAATGGCTGGAAGTAGATCTATGCTGGTGATCCTACAGATTCGCTTTTCCTTACTTGAAACAGGATATACAGTGACATCACCTATTCATAAAACCTGTAGCAGGGGGGAGTAATAGAAAAGCCTTTTGAGTAGCCACAAAGGACTTTATCAAGTCTGTATTCTAAATTAACTAATCCTCTTACTACACAGTAGGTCTTCTCAGTTTGTGCTTGATGCAGAGTTGTGAAGCTTTGCTGTCTGGCATTTGTCCACTAATGAATGTTGCTGTATCATATTCTGAGCTAGTGACAAGGTACTTGCCTGTGTTTCCGTCCCTTCATTCTTCTAGGCTCTAACTGGCTTCATGAAGCGAGAGCACCTTGGTGATGTGCATACCTGGAACAGTTTTCTTGCTCCCCCCTCTCACCTAGGCCATAAGGGAACCAGGAGGGAGTGGACCCCAGTCTTCTCTTGTCAAATCCCTTGTAGTCCATTATTCTGTGGTCTAATCAGGTTATTAAGATTGCAGTCTCAATTCCTCTGAAGGCCCTATCCTTTACTACAAGCTCACTTTTGGGGTGGCTGCTCCAGCAACTAGGGCCTAAGAGACTCAGGGCCTGATCTCTCTCTCTCCTCTTCCCTCTTCCCCCCTCCTTCTCCACTAGAGGTGAAAGGTTGCAGAGTTTTCTGTCCTCCGTGCAGTAAGTTGTTGCTGCCAATCTGGTTCCTAATACATCACAGCCAGATGGCGGAAGAGAGGACCCTGTTTACAGTGGAACCAGCCTGGGTTCCGCTGAGGGTGGTGAATCTTCTGATAGTGGCAGCTGCCTAGAGGCATCAGACCCACCATGCTCTGAAGGCCATGTGGCTCACTCCTGCAGTAGCAGCCCCACAAGTTTGCGAACCTCCTGTCTCATCTACCTTCCATGTGTCTGACTGAGGCCAGGCATCCAAGTGAAGGTTAAGACACTGACATCTCCAAACAGCAGTATTCCCTTCAAGCTCCCAACCTGAGAGGGCATTTGGGGACAAATGGAAACTTCCCTTTGTCCGTGGAAGGAGAGAGAGAAACCACATTCTTGAGAAGAAAATCGTGAGGTGGTAATACTCTGTCTCTTTGCAGCTGTTTTTATCGGCCTCAGAAGCCACTGTTTTATAGATCACCATCTCATGTGTCTGCTGATGGAGTTTCCTGATGCTGAACAGAACATCTCCAAGATAGCATTCTTTCTGGCTGGGTCTCTTTCTACATCCTCTGCCAAGTCCTGCCTGTCCCCGTCCCTTTCTGGAGAGTGGGTCTAATTTTCAGGACCAGATGTATTGCCAGAGATTCTTAGACCTGTGTCTAGAGCACCTCTTGTCATATTTGTCAGGAAGAATCTACACACTCCAGCAAACCTGAATGCACTAGGCTAAATTAAAAATAACTAAGCTTCTCAGTCATGATCTTAAGTCTGGGGTTTTGACCATTTTCCCACTGAAAGATTACATTATTAAATTAAGTTAATTAATTTTTAAAATTTAAGATAATAGGGTTTAAAAATGATTAATAAAAAAAAGTATTTAAAGGAATATACCTGGAAACCAAGGTTGTCAAATAGGTAAAGCTGTAATTATTAACTATTGAGCACGTACTATGTGGCAGGCCCTGTATTAGATATATCATTTAGTCCTAGCAACCATCTCATGAATTGGCATTACTAAATTCATTTACAGGGGAGAAAATCGCAGGAAGAAAGACCAAGATTATAAAATGTTTGTTAGATTCTTTTGGATACAAGTAACAGAAAAATTCAGTTCAAAGGAATTAATTAAATAAGATGTCATCTCACATCAAAGCAGTCTATAGGTGGGTAGCTCCAGGATTAATTGATTTAGTGGCCCCCCGACCTATTAGTTTCCCAGTCTTTCTGTTCTGCCTTCCTCAGCATTGAGACTCTGGCCTCAGGCTGCCTCCTCCCTTGGTTGACAACCTCATACCCAGACATCATCAAATCCAGGCGAAGAAGAGACATTTCTTCCTGGGTGACCTTTTATGAGAGAAAGGGCATTTTCCTATAGGCCTTCCAGAAGGGTCCTTACATCTGAATGGTCGGAATGGCACCATATGCATACCCTAGGTTGAGTGGATTTCAAAGACTGGCATAGCGAAAGACCAAGGGAAAGTGTGGCCTGCTGGAACAAAACTGGTTCTCTCTGGAAGGGGTTGGGATGTACATGTTCATTGTGGGATACAGGGTAGCAGACGCTGCTGGTTGTGTATCCCACAGTGAACATGTACACCCCAACCCCTTCCAGAGAGAACCAGTTTTGTTCCTGGGTTTGCCTCACGTGTTCCCCAAGTCACACACATATGGGGGTTTACTGTACATGGCTATTAGGAAAAACATGGAACAAATCCCAGCTTTTGAGACATTTACATTTATAATTATATTTGGGTTAGATAGGTATTAAAATTTGTTCACCTTCTCTGAACATTGGCTAAGTGGTGTGTGGAGCCAGTATGGTCTTGCAGAGTGTGACTTCCTAGCAACATGACAACACACACTTAAAACTTAATTCTAGGCTGGGTGCAGTGGCTCATGCCTGTAATCCCAGCACTTTGGGAGGCTGAGGTGGGAGGATTGTTGAGTCCAGGAGTTCGAGACCAGCCTGGGTAACATAGTGAGTCCTCATCTCTTTAAAAAAAAAGTAGCCTGGTATGGTGGCACATGTGTGTAGTCCTAGCTACTTGGAAGATTGAGGAGGGAGGATCGCCTGAGCTCAAGAAGTCAAGGCCTCAGTGAGCCATGATTGTGTCACTGCACTCCAGCGTGGGCAGCAGAAGGAGACCCAACTCAAACAAACAAACACAGCAACAAAACCCACTTAATTAATCTTTCTTATATAGTGTCCCTCTCGTCCTCTCCCCTGCTGAGGAGTGGCTTCTGAGTTTGAACAGATAGAGGAGGTCCTTGAATTTCTGGTGAAGGCATACAGATCTTCATTTTTCCTAAGAAATATAAAATCATTGAAAGTGTTAGCCAGAGAAAGACATTATTCAAAATATATTCAAGAAGATTAATTTGTCAGAAGTGGATGAGAATAATTTATTGAGAAAAAATCAGAGGTGTTTACATATATAGGGAGTATGACCCTCAGTCAATCAAGTCTGGTATGTGAGAAATGCCCACTTCCTTATTTTCTTCAGGCTGAGTTTCAAGTTCCATTCTACTGGGCTTGTAAGAAATTCAATCCGAATCATGATTTGGCACTCCTGTCTTCCTAAGACTTCTCAAATCTGGGAAGATTACTAGATACCTATAAGTCTTGGGAAGAAGGACCCCTGTTCTCTACTCAAGCATGGTTGCTACTGACATCTTTGAAGTCTGGGTGGTGACTGGGTTGAGGGGTGGATAGTTATGGGTAGATGTGGGTGCCAACATCCAAATAGAGGGTACAGCAGATTTAGGAGGAAAAATGGTGAGTTCAGTTTGGTCCCTGTTGATTTTGAGGGGTATATGGAAGATAACAATGGAAATGCCCACTAGGCATTTGGAAATAGAGATCACTAGCTCAACAGCATCTTCAGAACTGAAAGTGAAGATGAAAAGTTATACACAAAGAGGTGAATGCTGAAATCTTGGGAAAGGAAAGGTAATGGAGGGAAATAAGCCAAGAACAGGGCTTTGGAGAATGACATGCAGGGGGCCCAATAAAGAAGAAGGGTCAAAGAAGGAAAAGGAGTGACCACAGTATTAGGATGAAAATTGGAGGGGACAGAGAGTCTTGGGATTCAGAAGAGCAAAACATGTTAAAGAAATAGCTGGCAGAGACTAGACGGCTCAGCCTGTAATCCCACCACTTAGGGAGGCTGAGGCAAGTAGATTGCCTAAGCCCAGGGGTATGAGACCAGCCCAGGCAACTTGGCGAGACCTCATCTCTACCATAAACTAAGAAAAAAAAATTAGTTGGGTGTGGTGGCATGCGCCTGTAGTTCCGGCTACTTGGCAGGCTGAGGTGGGAGGATCATCAGAGCCCAGCAGGTTGACACTGGTGTGGCCGTGAGCCTGCCACTGCACTCCAACCCGGGTGACAGAGTGACACTCCAACTTGGAAAAAAAAAGAAAAGAAAAGCTGGCAGAAATGCCAAAGGTTTCAAAGAGTTGACAAAGATGAAGACTGAATAGAAGGTCATTGCATTTGCCAACTGGACGATCACAGGTGGTCTTTGAGGGATCAACTTCAGAAGGGAAGTGGGAATTGAAGAGGATTCTGAGGAGTCCTAGAGCGAGAGAGGGTGATGAGACAGATCTCATCATCATAAATAGCTTTTTTCAAGAAATGTGTCCTCAAGGGGAAAAAACAGAGCTCAGTGGTAGCTCAAAGGCTGAAGGAAAGGCTGAAGAATGGGTTGCTTGGGTGTGTTCCCCTGGAAGATTTGAGCATGAGCATGTCTGCGGGCTGAGGCAGAGGGGAGATGAAAGGGGGGGTGGGTATTTTTTTTTTTTTTGAGTCAGGGTCTCACTCAGGATGGAGTGCAGTGGTGCGATCATGGCTCACCACGAGCTTGACCTCCTGGGCTCAAGCTACCCTCCTGCCTCAGCTTCCCAAGTAGCTGGGACAACAGGTGTGAACCACCATGCCCAGCTAATTTTTGGATTTTTTGTAGAGATGAGATCTCAATATGTTGCCCAAGCTGGTCTTGAACTCTTTGGGCTCAAGGAGTCCTCCTACCTCGGCCTTCCAACGTGCTGGGATTACAGGTGTCAGCTGCTGGGCCCAGCATGGGTGGGTTTTGACTCAAGCTCCCAGAAGAGGCAAGAGATGATGAGATGGAAAGTGAGAGAGGGGTAGGTTAACTATGGAAAAGAGGCAAGTTTGGTTCATCTTCTTGGAAAGCAATGGAGGAGAGGATGAGTGACACGGTCTGGGCTGAGGAGAGAGCAGTTCCAGCTCTGGTTGTCCCCAGCACGGCCGTAGCCTCTCGAGAGACTTTTTTGCTAATTTACTCTGAGTGTTTGAAGTTTATAAAATGTCCCCTTCAGGGATCAGGAGGTCGAATCTCAAAGCAGCACAGAAAGCTTTTCCCTACAACTCCAGGCAAGATGGTAGAGAGCATTCCTTGAAGAGTCTGAACCCCTCTGTTGTGCACATGCTGAATGCCAGTAAGCTCTGGGTTAGGAACCCAGAGATACTGGGTGCATGTCCTTTGATGAGAGGGCCTGAACCATAGGGCATTAACAATTGAAATTAGCATTGGCTGGGCAGGTTGGCAAGGCAGAACTGGGAAATGCCAGACTTTGGATTCAGAAGCATTTCTTGTTTGCATTCATTTTCAGGATTATCGCTGCAGCACAAAAGGGACTCCCAGCTGACTGAATTGGCTTCGCAATTAACATGATGCTTGCAAGCACACGGTTTGCTCAGGCTAAAATTGTTCTGTACGCCTTGAATGCACACCAGTGGGTGGCACAGGGCGGCAGTTGCACGTGGTGTTTTCTGTCTGACCTCCACTATCCTGGTTATGTGCTGGAGGGTTGGAGTTGCTAGAAATCTGACCACTTCTTAAAGAGATGTTACATTTTCTCGAAGACTCTAGCAAGTGTTCTCAGTATGCCCAATGTAGCAAACCCAAATAGGTATATACCTCTTGAAATGTATGTGAATGTACTTGCTGATCTTCTAGGTAGAGGGTGCTGGCCTGAGGCTGCCAGACTCATTCACATCGTGGTGGCTTCTTTATTCTGTATTTTATATTCTTTATTCTGGATTTTGTCATTAATACCTCAAGGAAAAAAAAAATGGCACTTCCCACCTCCCTTTCCCACCACTGTGAATCTTAAGAATTTTTGTTAGTTCCTTTTCTTACTGTGGTCTAACCCCAAACTACTTGTAGTGGGTATGATAGGTATATAAAAAAATGAACACTATACCTAGGATGCTCTCCTCTTTCTGGAAGATTACTGTATTCAAGAGGACAAATTTTCTTAAATGTTTAGAAACGTCTTCCTAAAATTCTATCAATGCAACATGAGTGGGGATAATTCAGAAACTGAAGGCTGCAAAGGTTTTTCCAGCTTCAATCTTCCTTCCCCTTCCCACCATGATCCTGGTATTTTTTGTATGTAAATTACTTCCGCCTGGGGTTGGACAGGGGGCACCATGCCAAGCCCCTGGGAGGAGATATGCTCTAGGCCTCATACTCTGTGACAGATGGTGGCAAATTAAACTGGCAATTGAGAAAGCCAGAGTGTTTCCAGGGCCTCTGCTAGCTGAGAGATTCCAGAGGGGTAGAGTCTGGCAAGATGGATAGCTGGAGAGTGGCCCAAAGCATTCTGTGCTCGACATCAATTTGGTTAATAAACACGTCCTGAGCACCTATGTAGAAGAAGCTATCCCAGACCCTATAGGTACTCACAAAGATAAAAGAGACTTGCATTATGTGTTATAATCTAGTAAGATTGACAGCACACTGAGAGGAGCAGGGACAATTCTAGGCTGGGCAGGAGTAGGAACAAAGGCTTATATGAGGGTGAACCCCAAATTCTAGCTGTAGTGTGGAAATGTGTATATGTCATTGATGGATAGCCCTTGAATGACATGATGAGGGTGCAAGAAACAGAACCCTGGGGTTGGTTGGGACCTTAGAGATGATTTGGACAAGTCCCTCAATTTAAACATGAGGAAACTGAGACCTCAACAGCAAGGTGAAGTAGTTTATCCAAGGTCAAGGTCACTGAGGTATTTGATACCCAGTGATTAATAGTGCAAAAAAATACTACCTATGGTTAAGGTGATCAAGCACTTACTATGTGCTACTACTGTTCTAAGTGCTTTAGGTGTGATAACTAGATTTATGAATCTATTCCTCACAGCAGTCAATGCTATTTTCATTTGACAGACGGAGAAACTGAGACAGCAAATGATAAGTATCTTGCCCAAAGTCATAGAGCCAGTAATTGGGGGAGCTGAGATTAACACATGTGGCTGGGCAACAGGGCTTGTACTCTTAATCTCTGTGCCACACTGCTCCTTGGGCCTCTGAGTCCTGGGCCAGTACTGCTTGTCCTTGAACTAGGCATGGAAGGGATTAGGGAAATGCCCTACTCTTCTAAACAAGAAAATGACACGACAAAGGTGATATTTAAAGATGTTTGGTGTGGTTTCTGTGGTCAGAGTGGACTAGAGAAGAAATGGAGAAGGGAGACCAGATAGAAGATTGTCTAAATCCAATTAGGATGAACATTAGAGCTGCAGCAGGAATGAAGACGATTGCGTCAAACTGGAATGATTACTTAGTAATCATTTACTCCATAGTATGAATTAGTCTGTACTGTTGCTTATCTGCTGGGCAAAGCAAACCTCTAACTGAAAAAAAGGAAGGAATGGAGAGTGGGTAGAAACAAAAAAGGCGGCGGGGGGGGGGGCGGGGAGAAATGATACAGTGAGGGGAAGGGGCAAAGGAACAAAAGGAGGATTGAAATTGATACTACTGATGACTTACAATCTTCCTTACCTGGGTCCTGGTCTTTCAGGGAGAGTTTAATTTACTTTGGGTAAATAAATTGTCAGCACCAATTAAATGAGGGCAAGAAGGAGGGGAATGAGAAAGATGTCATCTCCCGGTGAGAATGAACCCTTCACAAGGGAGTAAAGACCATATTAGGTACCCAACTGTTTTTCACAGATATTGGGGACTCCCCCAGGGAAGGGCTGTCACCCACGGCCAGAACTCCTGTCAGCAGCCAGCCTTCAGCTGTGGAGCTTCTCCTCGTCTGAGGTTGTGGCCTCCGTGGGGCAACCCACATCCAGTGACTGATATAGATGGATAGTACCTGGTCATTGCAGCCCAACACGGGCAACCTGACAGGCATTGAAACTCCAAAGCTCCCTGTGGAGTCGGCCCAGGCTTCTGCTGTGCATGATGGCAGTGTGACTTCTTCCTCTCCTCACCCCCGTTCCACGTCCCTCCCCTTAGTAGACATCCTGCCCCCTGGACTCTGCTCAGTTAGCTTCTGGGAGCCCAGGCCCTGTCACGGAGCCTCTCTGGGTGCCTCATCTCTCACCCGACCCGTGCTCCAAGGGTCTGATGGGAGGGCATGCCTCCTTCCTCCACCACACACACGTCCTTCCCTGGACCATTTGCATCATGGAAGATGGGCTTCCCTGTTGGGAAAGCCTGCTCTTCTGGTTTTTCAGGCAGGGCTGAGGGTTAGTGGCCTCCTTTGCTAGAACCTTCCAGCAGGCTTGGGGCGGGATGGTTTATCTTACTGTTGACTACAGCTATTATAGGGAACGTGGAATCTTTTGGAATTTTTTTTTATTAGAAGCAATTTTTTATTTCTGTGAGATTTGCCAGTTCAGGCTTCAGGATCTGCTGATAGACCTTCATTGTGTGTGTGTGTGTGTGTGTGTGTGTGTGTCTTTAACTGTTAAGTAGCCAGCAGAATTTGCTTCCCTAGTAAAGGAGAATTCATTGTTGTGACGTAGAATAACTCATGAAGTCCAGGGGCCAGGAAGCAGCCTAAGGACATGAAAGGCTCCAGAGCACAGACCAAGGGTCTCTCCAGCTTGGCTCTGTTATGGGCTGGCACCTAAAATTCTGTCGATGCCTTGGTTGCCTCTCTGTGCACATAGCAGAAGCAGCATGCCCTAGGTTCCAGAGTCTACCTCAGCATATCTAGCTGCACTAGTTCATAATTCCCAATCCCAGGAGAGTGAACCCCTGACTGTCCAGCTGGGATGAGTTGTTCACCCCTGCTCAGTCCACCATGGCTGGGGATTTGTTGCACAAACATGGCTGACTCCCCCTTCTCCATGGGGACAGGGGTGCAGAATCTCAGAGAAAGGGGCTGTGGTGAGCAGAAGAGATGACCCCACCAAGGGTCTATAGCAATGTGTGAATGTGTCCTTGGAGGGTTGGACTCAACAAGAAGAAAATCTTTGCATGAGAAGTGACTAGATTTCTCAAGAGATAATTGTCCTAGATAAATGTCCATGACCCAGAGGTGTAAGGATTATACTTGGGGAGGAAGGGAAAAGCTGTTTGAATGAACGGTAAACCGGACAAACTGTAAACGGGGAAGACGCTGCTTGATGCTTCTCGCTGGTTCTAAGAAGAAGAGCTGTCGGTGTGTGGAGTCGCATATTTAAGGGGATGATTCAGCCCTTATTGAAGGTCTTGCTTCTCTTCAGTCCTGGAGTGACATTGGCATTCTGAGAGGCGTGCTGCCCCCAGATGCTCATTTTCAAACACAGGACGTGAGCAGTTTCACAAATAACCACCAGATGGTAGCTTCCTACCAGGAATTAGGTTTCGGGTTGTGAAAATCCCGATCGTTTCTCTGACCCACAGACAAACTGTACAATTAGATGGCTGCCCCGGTTCTGGTCAAAGGAAAGAAAGCTGGCAAGAACAAATCCCAGGGAAGAGTCTATGGTGTTTTTATTTTCAAGAATATGAAAGAGGACTCCAAGTATCCTCTCTGTGGTGGGCAAGTCGCTTGTGAAAAAGGCCATGTGTGGAGGGAGGGACAAGACTTTGAAGTTGTCTCCTCAGAGGGGTATGTTTTAAGAGTCCTCAACGATGCCTCTGTCTTGTCCCACTAGTTGCCAAATACTTTTTGAGTCTCCACAGCACCTCAGGAATGCTCGGAAATCATAACCAGATACCCTGTTCGAGACAGCCTCTGTTGGAGAAAACTTCTCATTTGTCCAGCTCCATGGATCCTAAGCCCTGAGTCATCATCTGGTCATAATGTTTGGGCTCTGGGGACTGGGGAGGGTAACTGATGTGGACTGTGGCTGACCGTCTTGTCCTGGTTTGACTGGTACCTTCCCGCTTTTAGCACTGACAGAAAAGCAAACCCTGGCAGTTGGCCACCCCCAGGTTTATGGAGCTGTACACACCTGGGACAATGCTAGATCCTCACATATTCAGTGAGCTGGGAGATTTGGGGTAGTAGGTTTTATTTTCAAAGTACTCATTATTTTATTTCTAGCACTTCATTTTTTTTGAGTTGGAATCTCACTCTGTTGCCCAGGCTGGCGTGCAGTGGCACGCTCACAGCCACTCCAGCGTCGACTCTCTGGGTTCAGGTGATCTTTCCGTCTCAGCCTTCCAAGTAGCCGGAACTACAGGCGCATGCTTCCACACCCTGCTATTTTTTTTGTTTTTATTTTTATTGTAGAGATGAGGTCTCACCAAGTTGCCCAGGCTGTCCTCGAACTGTGGGCTCAGACAATCCGCTCACCTAGGCCTCCCAAAGTGCTAGGATTATAAGCTTGAGTCACCAGGCCCAGTCAGGCACTTTTTAAAAAATTATTTATTTATTTATTTTTTATTAATCAATATTTTTTATTATGGTTTTGTGGGGTACAGTTAAGTGTTAGATGTACAATTACGTTTCATTCAGGCACCCTGTTGATAAGAGGTGTTTTCCCATCCCCAGACAGATATTTGCTACTGTTAATCCCATCCCCCTCCCCCCATAGTTTCCCAGTACCATCAGTCATTTTCTTATAGTATTACGGATGTTCAAGGTCCATTATATGAGTGAGAACATGAGATACTCAGATCTTCGTTTCTGTGAGAGGTTACTCAGTATTATAGACTCTAGTTCCATCCAGGTTGCTGCGAAATTCATGATTTTGTTCTTTTTTATGGCTGCGTAGTATTCCATCGTGTATATGTACCACATTTTTTAAATCCAGTCCTCTTTTGATGGGCAGCATGATTGTTTCCAAGCTCTTGCTATTGTGAACAACGCTGCGATAAACATTCGTGTGCAGGTATCTTTTTTATAGAGTGATTTGTGTTCTTCAGGGTATATTCCCAGTAGGGGAATTGCGGAGTCATATGGAAAGTCAATTTTTAGAGCTTTTAGGAATCGCCACACTGCTTTCCACAGAGGTTGCACTAGTTTACACTCCCACCAACAGTGTAGAAGTGTTCCCTTTTCACCACACCCTCTCCAGCAGCTGTTATTTTTTGAGTGTTGATAATTGCCATTCTGACTGGAGTTAGGTGGGCCATAAATCAAGCATAAGCAAATTTAAAAGGACCGAAATTCTACCAAACACCTTCTTGGACCACAGTGGAATAAAAATAAACATTGACACCAACAAAGTCCCCCCAAAACACACAAAGACATGGACACTAAACAGCATGATGCTAAACAACTCCTGGGTCAATGATGAAATCAAAACAGAGATGAAAAGATACCTGGAAACAAATGAAAATGAAGAAACATCTTACCAAAATCTCTGGGATGCCCTGAAAGCTGTAGTAAGAGGGGAATTTATATCCCTACAAACACACATGAAGAAAATGGAAGGAACAGAAATTCACAACCTAACAAGCCACCTAAAGAAGCTGGAAAAGCAAGACCACAAAAACCCTAATTTCAGCAGAATTTAAAATTATTTTTGTCCTATCTCCTACCCCATTTTGACAGTGAAGCACATGGCAGAAAAAGTAAAGTTCTGGAAAGATAGGTCTTGGCTTTTGAATTTCAGAAGTTTAGGCCTCAACACAGGTGAAACCTAATAGATTTGGGAGAACAGGTGGTATAGAAATACAACTTTCCCAGTCTAGGGTGAGAGAGGGGTGGAGTGAAGGGTGGAGCAGCAATGAGAGACTGGGTGCTGCTGGTGAGCCTCTGAGCAGGGAGGTCTTCTTCTTCTTTTTCTGAGTCAGAGTCTCACTTTGTCAGCCAGGCTGGAGTGCAATGGCATGCTCACAGCGACCCCAGCCTCGACTGATGGGCTCAGATGATCCTTCCACTTCAACCTTCCAAGTAGCTGAAACCTCAGGCACGTGCCACCATGCCCAGCTAATTTTTTAATTTTTATTTTTATTTATTGTGGAGACGATGTCTCACCATGTTGCCCAGGCTGGTCTCAAGCCTGGGGCCTCAGGCAATCCTCTTGCCTCCACCTCCCAAAGTGCTGGGACTTCAGGCGTGAGCCACCGTGCCCAGCTGAGGGAGGTCTTCTTACTCTGCCCTCAGTCAGGTCCCTGGGGAGGGGCAGGAGGGTGGGATCTAGGGATGGGGCTTTGCTGGGTAGAACTCAGGAAGTGTTTGAAGATCTCATAAGGGTGAGAGCTGTTCCCAGAGCAGAAGGGAGGGAGGGCACAGGTAAATCCAGGTGCCTTTGAGAGGCACAGAACCAGCAGAGGAAATCCATGGACCCACAGATATTTCTTAAAGAGTGTGCTGGGTTTTGAATAGTGTCCCCTTCAAATCCAAGTCCATGTGGAACCTCAGACTGTGGCCTGATTTGGAAATAGCATCTTTGCAGATGTAGTTGAATTGAGAGGAGGTCATACTGGGTTAGGGTGGGCCCTAGTTCAATGTTTAGTGTCCTTATAGGAAGAGGAAAAAGTGGACATAGAGCCTCACACACACACAGAGAGAAGGCAATGTGAAGGTGGAGACGGAGACTGGTGTTACACCGCCATGAGCCACGGGACACCATGGATTGCCGACAACCACCAGAAGCTGGGAGAGGCAAAGAAGGATTCTTCCTTAGGGCCTCTGGAAGGAATGCATCCCTGCTGACACTTTGAGTTTGGGCTTCTAGCCTCCAGCACTGTGAGCAAAAGTACTTTTGGATACGTCAAGCTGCAGAGTTTGTGGTTCTTTGTGATGGCAGCCCCCAGCAAACTAACACAGGACAAGAATGAGGATGATGGAGGAGCACTCCGTGCCTGAAGAGTGCAGGGAGACAGAGGTGTCTCTGAAGATGCCAGCACAGAGAGAGGACCACGGAGGGCTGGATGGGCCCACCTTGACGGGACCCCCTGCAACAGGAGTTCTGACTATCTGCGATGACATTTCTGCCATCAGGAAGAATAGGGCTTGGAACAGAGATTGAGTAAGAAAAAAGCAAAATGTATATATTTTTGCACCCTTGAGTTTGTGGACTGGAGTTGATTGCCAGCTACATACCCATCCTCTTATTCTCTGATGAGAAAGTGCTGTCATCCACATTTGATGGCCAAGGAGCTGAGGCTTAGCAAGCCGACTAAGGCCACCACTCGGTCCATTGTGGCGGTGGGATTTAGGCCCGCCTCTGCTAGCTTGCCAAGCCCTCCTACCTGTCATTGTTTCTGCTCGTTTCCTGCTATGTGCCTGACATTTTGGCCAAGCTCCGCCGGGCCCTGTGCCCTAAACACAACCCGGTACTTCCTACTTGGGCTGTATCTTTGACCAACAGGCCTTTCCTTTCATGTTTGTTTGTCAAAAACCTACCTGCTCATGAAACCTTCTCAACTACCCCGAATCAGTTGTCATTCTTTGTCAACTCTGGTCATTTTAGAGCATGCCCAAGAGCTCTTTGAAGGCAGCATCTCGTACCTCCCTGTGGCTTCCATAACCCCAGTGTGACGGCCCCCTGTGGTCGGGTCAGCCCAGGACTGTTGATTTGTGTGGTGTGATCATTCCTAAAAATACAACTGTGTTCCGGAGAGCACTTATAGACAGCCTCCCTCAGCTTGCGATTGAAGCAGGCCCTTTGTGATTTGGGGCAACGTCTCTTACCTGGGCTGCACCAGTCGAGCAAATAGAAGGCTGTCTGTCCTCAGGGCAGGAACACCACAGCGCTTGTGGGAGGTGACCCATGACTTTCCAGAAAGGTAAAGAAGAACAAGCAGATAGGGCCACTCTGGGTGAGGACATGTCCACCTGTGTGGGGGGTGGCCCCCCAACTTCCCTAATAGAGCAGAGAGGGATCTGCAGGCTCCTTGAGTGGCATGATTTCAACACCTTGCTGACTGCCTTCTGCTCTGCTGTTTTCTGTTTGTTGATCCCTGAAATTTCTTGAACTGGCCCCACAGACCTACATTCTGGAATCAGAGATAAGACTTGAAAGGTGAGATTTCTTGGGACAGGGACCAAGAGATCTAAATTAAGCTGCGGATAGCAGGTTCTTTCCTGAGAATAGGTTTCAGCTAGGAGAAGGTTGAAAGCAGAAGGACACTGAGCTGACCAGTTGACCAAGAGAGGGGTGAGCAGGGCGGAAAGCCTGGGGAGACAGGGCGAGGGTCTGATCCTGACCTCTGTTGACGTTATCTCTAAATTTTGATTTCACAAGACTAAAAAGAAAATCTCTAGAAACATTTTGGGACAGAAAGATGGCCACTATTTATTTGATTACATAAAAACATTAACAATAGACAAACAAGCACAACAAAAACTTTACCCCCTAAAGTCACCGAATTCATAAAAGAAAGGATGTTTTAATGAACATCTTCAAACAAAGGCTATTCCTTTACATTGGCTGAATATAGCCTTGTCAGAGAAAAATGATTACTTTGCTCCTTTCTACCTCCCTTTGCTGTGACTCCATGAAAATGTTGGCAGAGCCTGGTATCCAGGTGCCAACCGGTTTTTGCGAATCTCTGTTCACCAGGATTCTGAAGCCAGGACCAGGTTAAAGTTTGAGACTCCATGGTGCCCTCTTGTGGCCAGATGGAGTTGCGTCGCTGCTAAAAGGATCTCACAATACACATCAGGCCATATCCTGCCATACATTCCTTACCGGTGGAACATCTGCCCTGTGCTAAGCTTGAGGACCCTTGTGGGGTGGGGACACATGGAAGTGAAAAGAGCTGAGCCCTTGTTATCCAGGAGCTTTCTTGGAGCACAGACATTTCCACCAAAAGTTAGCAAAAATATCTGGATCTGTGCTTTGAAATATCTGTCCCTTCACCTCCCCAGCGAGGTGATTTCACTTGTCTCAGCACCACTGCCTGCCAGAAGCACTGACGTGGACACCGTGGATTGCCCTCAACCCCTCAGCCTCAGAGAAGTCTCGTAAACTTGGGCCCGGCTGGCTACTGTCAACCTCAATAACTCACAGAGAGAGGCTCTCTAAGAGAAAGCCATTTATTCAGGCATAGGGCTTTGCAGTGGGAATACATGTGCCGTGGTGAACTATATGCATATTCAAGGCAGTAAAGGAAGACAGGGAAAGGGTTTTTTAAAGAAGACGTGAAAAGGACTTTATGATTGTTGTGAAATGATTGTCCTTGGCTACAAAACCAGTAACAAGGGTGACTTCAGTCCAAGGTTGGACAGGCAGTTGCTGGACAGATGTCCCTGCAGAGATTTTGCTCGTTCCTTTCTTTTTTTTTTGGTAAGACTGTAATGGCCTTTGTGCAAGGTTGTGGTTTTTACAGAGTCTTTTTAATAGTTTCTGTTATCAGGCATACAAGTGTGAAAACCTGCTCTGCTTGGCCTTCCCGTCTCTATTTGTCAGGACTTTTTTTTTTTTTTTAACATTATTGGCTCCATTTTTATTTTGTCAACTTTTACCCCAACTAGCTCTTTATCTTCATCCCTGCAAGGGAAGCCTGGATCCCGCAGACTGTGACAAAGCTGGGCAATGACTTCACAGACCAAATGTGGTCATGTGTTTCTCCTCGGGCACTCAACCTTTCAGTTGTCCAAGTCTGACTTATTCAACTGTCCCCAGGCCTCCTTTACCCACGAAATCCTTCTGTACCTCCTCCAAATTAACCACAGACTCTGTCCTCAGGACCTCTTTCTACCATCATTTTTCCTTATTTTATTTTCCAGGTAGAGGTGAAGTTCCCTGATGGCTGAGGCTGTGTTGTATCAGTTTTATACCTATCCCTCCTCAGATTACACCCCAGAGATTCCTCCTAAGTTTTCTCTTTCATTACTTACAGGAACTACCTTCTTCCCTTCAAATGTTAGGGCCACACTTAGGCCTCATCAAAATAGTTTCTTGTCAAAGATGGAAAATAGTTAAGTCAGGATGGGCTCCGTTACTTGGTAGTAACAAACTCTCCCCAAATCTCTGTGTCTTGAAATAACAAGGTTTATTTCTTCCTAATGTTACACAACTACCATGGATCATTTAAGGATAGCATTGCTAGATTTAGCAAAGAAAAATAAGACACTCCATTAAATTTGAATTTCAAATAATCAGCAATATTTTTAGTATAGGTATGTCCCAAATATTGCATACTAAAACACTATTTTTTTTCCCTGAAATTCAAATGTAACTAGGAATCTTGTATTTTATCTGACAACCCTACCTTGGGGCTCTGCTCCATGTACTCACTGAGGACTCAGGCCAGCAGTGCCTCAATCATGTCCATATCCCAGAAGACAGAAAGGAAGGTGACAATTTTTACACTGGCTCTTGCAGTTTCCTTTTGCAAGAGTCTGCATCACTTCCAATCACATTTCTTTGGTCAGAGCTAGTCATTTGGGCCATTCTTAGTCTCCTAGGGATAGGAAAAGGAAATCTTACCATCTGTTCAGAAGGAGAAAGCACTAGGTTATTTGTGAACAGCCTACATCACTACCACAGTTAGATATATTCCAGTAACAGCTGTTATAGAAACAAATTATATGGCCAGGTGCAGTGGCTTACACCTGCAATCTCAGTATTTTGGGAGGGCAAGGTGGGAGGATTGCTTGAATCCAGGAGTTTGAGACCAGCCTAGGCAACATAATGAGACCTCGTCTTCACCAAATATACAAAAATTAGCTGGGCATGGTGGCACACACGTGTAGTCTCGACTTGGGAGACTGAGGCAGGAGGATCTCTTGAGACCACGAGGTTGAGGCTACGGTAAACCTTGATTGTGCCACTGCACTTCAGCCTGGATAACAGAGTGAAACCCTGTCTCAAAATAAAAAGCAAAAAACAAACCAAATTTATATTAAGCATAACACTTACCCTTTTAATTTCTTTCTTTCTTTTTTTGAATTTTCTTTTCTTTTTTTTTTTTTTGAGTTGGAGTCTCACTCTGCCACTCCCGGCCACCGCAGCCTCGACCTGCTGGGGTCCGGCAATCCTTCCGCCTTAGCCTTCTGAGTAGCTGGAACTACAGGCGCGCGCTACCACGCCCGGCTGATTTTTTGATTTATTGTAGAGATGAGGTCTCGCCAAGTTGCCCAGACTGGTCTTGAACCCCTGGGCACAGGCAATCCTCTGGCCTCTGTTTCTCAAATTGCTGGATTACAGGCGTGAGCCACCATGCCCGGCCCTTTTAATTTGTATCTAATGGTTTACTATGGATTTCTAGTAAGCATAAAAAAACTGTCCATACCCTTGTAACTATATGAAGACAGCTAAACGCTGCTCTCCTTTATCTTTTCTTCTCTGGATAAAGTGCCTCCCCATTTTTCAATTCATACTTTTCTCATCTGATGTAGTTTCCAGAACTTTATTTGCCATTGGTAACGTATAATTAATTGTAACTGTCTGTATTCACTTTTAAATGAATGAAGTTGGGGAAAAATAGAAAAAGTAGTTTCTGGTAAAAGAAACCAAAGACGATTTTTTTTCATAGCCCTCTGGATTTCTTTTCTGGCATGACCTATTGAAGAGCAACAGTTTCTCAATCCTCAATCTTGATGGAATCACCTAGAAAAATTAATCAATGCTGTGTGGCTTCTCCAGAGATTCTGATTAAATTCACCTGGGTGTCTATTTTTAAGCAGTTTAGTTCTGGTTATCTACAGCTGTATAACAAACTGGTCTAAAAGTAAGGGTCTTAGAGCCCAAACAATCATTTTGTCATTTTATTATCTTCTTTCATGGTTCTAGAGACAGACTTGACTCAAATGTATAAGAAACCAGTGAACATTTTAAGAGAATTGTATGGGCAAAGGAACCACCAGCTAGAGCAAAGAGACTGTGCCTATTTGAGATTTAAAACAACCTTAGGACCTTAAGCTTTTGTAAGTAGGAAGCAGACTGAGAACCCTGGTCAGTGTCCCAAGAAGAGTGTTTTCTTTAATGCCCTTTGAGTTATAGCTCTGGAGGGTGGGAAGACCAGAGACCTTCCCATGGCCAGAGCCTAGGACCACACTGAACATTGAACTGAGGAAAAGATTCTTCTCCCAGAGAAAAGAATCCATGGGAGCTAGTCAAGGAATATTCCCCATCCTTAGGAAAAGAGGTGGCTCATAATATCTGCTTGGGAGGACTTTAAAATGGCAGGGGCTAGTGACTGCTGTGTGTCATCTGTGCTTCCATTTCCCTGTCCCAAGTTCAATATTGGATTTGTGTGTGGAAGCAGACGATTTGTTTTTGTTGTTTCTTAAGTGTCCCCATCCAAAGAAGACTTGTCCTAAACTTCTATAAAGAGGCTTGTGTGTGACAGAAGATGATTTGTTATTTCTTCAACTCCTGGCCTCAAGCGATCCTCCTACCTTGGCCTCCCAAAGTGCTGGGATTACAGGCGTGAGACATCATGCTCGGCCAATGTGTTATTTCTTAGGTGTCCGCATCAAAAGAAGTTTGTCCTAACCTGATATAAAGAGGCTTGTGCCTTGGCACAGATCCTGGACTTTGAGCTCAGAACAGTGCCTGGGAGGTGGGGGAGGAGAGAGGGAGGGGAAATGACCAGGACAGGGACTTTGAGCTGTCTCTCTGGGGGAGTCGTGTGTTCTCATGTGCAAAGGGGAGGGAACTGCATATTTGGTGACCAAAGAACAGATTATGGTGGTTTATATTGTTCACCAAATATTGTGATGTCCTTTTTTGTAGGGCTTCTCAAGGAAACTGTTGAATTCAGTGTGACCATTTGACATGCTTTAACCAGTGACACGTGAGTGTAAGTGACAGGTGTCAAAAGGAGTAAGAATCACTGTGTTCACTTTTTCCTCTGCTATGGCAACGGGCGATAT
This sequence comes from Carlito syrichta, assembly GCF_000164805.1. NCBI lineage: Eukaryota > Metazoa > Chordata > Mammalia > Primates > Tarsiidae > Carlito > Carlito syrichta. The sequence goes on from NW_007249778.1 coordinate 471,534, forward strand.
TCCAGCCAGAAACTGCTTTCTAAGTCTTGGCTTTGGGATGATGTGGACCAATGCCACCACCGACCCTCAGTGAAGGCAGCATATGAAAAATTTGAACATTTGTTGTTGTGAGTCCCTAGATGCTAATGATTAATGGAGAGGCCTTGGGAACCCTGAGTAAGTCTTGGGTCCCTCTTGCATAATAGCTATCAACTGCAAAAGGACACAGTCTTTTCAGTTGCCTATTTTTCCTGTCCTTTCTGAGAAGACTGACCCACCTCCCCACATTTTACAGGCTTATTACTCCAGAAACAGTAAGTGACAAAGAACATCCTGGGGAGGGGGCAGGTGTGCACCTCCAGCTACCCTCTTGTCCATAGCACATGTCTCTGTGAAGCAGGAACTGTGAGGCGTCTTGGCTTTCAAGATTCCAGACTGATGAAAGCTGACTGAACACAGCCAGATATTAATACTTTGAGATACTGGCAAGTCAGGAGATCCCCTTGACCTTATTTGTTGGGACTTTCTGTTAGCCTGGTGATCTGTCACCCTTGGCTTCCTCATTAGGTAATGAAGACATTGGCAGTGACATTGGGAAGAATGAGAGGGTAGGAGAGGAGGTACCCATACCACAGCCTGCTCTACAAAACAGAACTGGGGCTCAGGTATTGAGGTAAATTAAAGAGGGCCACACATTCTTGGCTACTTGTCTTATTGAGCAGTGGAAGTCCTATTTCTCACCTGGAGTCTAGACCAGCCTTGATGACTTGCTCAGAAGAGTGTAGTAGAAGTAGCACTGCATGAGTTCCAAGGCTGGGCCAGAATAAGCCTTGCAACTTCTGTCTTGTCCTCTTGAGACACTCTCTTGAAGCCCCTACTCACTGCTATGTTGGCACAGTCGTGAGTAGATGCTCCAGTAGGCAGGTCCAGCTGAGTCCCGCCCTCCTGGCACTTCCACCTCCCCCTCCAAAAACATAAATTTACTAAGCTGCCTTGGCTCCTCTAGTCCAGCCCACTCACCATCTAAATACCACAGATTGACCTCAGCTAATACCGTGTAGAACCGAACCATCACCTGGCTACACTCTGCCTGAATTCTTAACTCAAAAAAAAAAAAAAAGTTTCTTTTGCTTGGCATAAGCTTTTCAGTTTGATGAGGTCCCACTTGTCTATCTTATCTCTTATGGCATGGGCACTTGTGGTTTTGGTCAGGAATTGGTTGCCATTTCCAATTTCCATAAGGGTGTCTCCTGCATTTTCTAAGGTTCTTATAGTTTGAGGTTTTACGTTTAGGTCTTTGATCCATTTAGAGTTGATTTTTTGTGCATGGGGATAGGCGGGGTCCTGTTTCAATCTTCTGCATGTGATCAGCCAGTTTTCCTAGTGCCATTTACTGAATAGGTTCTCCTTTCCCCAGTGGTTGCTGTTGGAGGTTTTGTCAAAGATGAGTTGGTTGAGAAATTGAGGTTTTGAGATTCCATCTCTATCTTGTTCTATTGGTCCATATGCCTGATCTTGTACCAGGCTGTTTTGATTATTGTATCCTTATAGTAAAGTTTGAAGTTTGGAAGTGTGATACTTCCTACTTTGTTTCTTTTGTTTGGCTATTCGTGGTCACTTATGTTTCCATGTGAATTTCTGTATTGTCATTTCCAGGTCTGGAAGAATGATGTTGGTAATTTAATGGGTATAATGTTGAATCTGTAGATTGCCTTTGGTAGAATGGACATCTTAATAATGTTGAGTCTTCCTATCCTTGAGCATGGAATATTTTTCCACTTGTTTGTGTCTTCTTGGATTTCTTTGAGCAGTGTTTTGAGGTTTTCATTGTAAAGGTCTTTCACTTCTCTGGTTAGGAAGATGCCAAGGTATTTCATTTTTTTGTGTGGCTATTGTGAATGGGATTGTGCTTTTTATTTGATTCTTTGCCTGCTTATTGTTGGTGTATAAGAATGTGACTGTCTTTTGCACATTTATTTTGTACCCTGAGGCTTTGCCAAAGTCCTTTATCAGCGCAAGCAGGTTTTTGACAGATTCTCTTGGATTTTCAAGGTATAGAATCATATTGTCAGCAGAGAGATAACTTTACTTCCTCTTTTCCTGTTTGGACCATCCTGACTTCCTTCTCTTGTCTAATTGCTCTAGCTAGGATCAGAGAAATGCAAATCAAAACCACATTGAGATACCACATAACCCTAGTAAGAATGACCATCATTAATAAAACAAACAACAACTGATGCTAGCGAGGATGCGGAGAAAAAGGAACACTTCTACACTGCTGGTGGGAATGCAAACTAGTGCAACGTCTTTGGAAAACAGTGTGGCGATTTCTGAAAGAACTAGAATTTGACCTTCCATGTGACCCAGCAATCTCCCTATTATGGATATACCTGGAGGAACTCAAATCATTCTACAAAAAAGATACCTGCACACACCTGTTTATTGTAGCACTAGTCATAACAGCAAAAACATGGAACCAACTGTGCTGCCTATTGAAACTGGACTGGGTTAAAAAAATGTGGTACACATATGCAATGGAATATTATGCAGCCATAAAGAAGGACAAACATATGGGACTTCACAGCAACTTGGATGGATTTAGAGTCTATCATACTCAGTGATCTATCACAGAAACAGAAAACTGAGTACCACATGTTCTCACTCATAAGCAGACTTTGAACTGCTATTTTAATACTACAAGAAAGGAATTGACAGTAGTGGGAAACTGCCAGGGAAGGGGGAGGCACATCAGCAAGGGTACCTGCATAATGAACATTTGCATACCTAACCCTGAATTGTGCCCCACATCTTTAAAATTAAAAAAAATTCTTCAAAAAATGAGATATAATAAAATGGTTGTCTTAAGCCACCAAGATAATGGAATAGATACACTATACTTAGCACTCACTCTGAGGTACCGACTTTTCTTTTCCCTTTTTGTCTTGCATGCTTGGGGGCTGTAGCCAGATTTCTTGAGAGGGGAGGCATGATTAGCCTGGGCCACCCATCTTCAACAGAAATGATCCAGAGAGACCCTTTATTCAGACAGGTTTGAGCTACATTGCAATTTTGTTCTCAGCATACATTCAACAAACAACCAGTGTTTAGTAAGCATCTCTATGGGGCGAGAGAGCTGTGTTGGATGGTAATGTAAGAGGACTGTGCCTATAGAAATTAGACTGCTCCTAGCAGTTTAGCAATTGCACTTATGTGTTTAATTAATTTGTTTCTTAGTTACCCCAGGAAGCAGGTATTATTTCCATCATACAGACAAGTAAATTGAGCCCAGGCAACACAAGCAGTAGGTGCCAGATGGGATTTACACCCGAGTTCATGCACCAAACAGGGTACTATGACCTTGAAGCCTCAAGAGGCCATATCTGACTTGTTTTGTAGCTCTCAGGCTTCCTGGGTATCAGACCCAAGCCTCCTTTTTATAAACAAGAAGACTGAAGACCAGGGAGAGGAGGTGGTATCACTGTTGTGCTCCTTTACTAATCACGAGTTCTCTGGTAAGTAGTCTCCAGCCTGATCCTCAAGGCTTTCTGGAGTCTAGCCCAAAATCATGCAGAGTGAGTAACTTCAAAACTGTTGTTTTAGGAGGAAAAAAGAAGAGAGGATATCCGTGCTGCTATTTCTTACATGCTTCCAGAGAAAGTAAGCCCTTGGTCACCCTCCTGTGATTCGGTTGGTGAATAGTTGATGGGTCCAAAATACTTGATAGATTTCCTGTGCTCTTCTCTGGAGAGAGCATCCTCTCATGAAAGCACACAGCCCTGTGGTCTGGTATGGGCCACAAAGATGGCTCCATCTTTGCTCCGGAGCATGGAAAACGAGAGAAACAGTAAGTCAGTGGGGCTGTTCTGGAAGAGTAAGTTACTCAAAAGACCATTCCTGGTTTGTCCTGAATCTCTCAGGCTGTCTTGATGCAGGTCCCACATCTGCATTTATCAGCAGCAGGGGATATGTGCAGGGCCTAGAGCAGAAAGTTATGTATTTACAAATGGAACAGGGACCCAATGTGGCTTGGATAAAGAGAAGTCCAAATGGAGGCAGAAATTCTAAGCTGAAGTTTACTATGTAGATTAAGTATTTATGAAGCACTTTGTATCCGCAAAATGAACTTCAATCATTTATCATTCAAACTCACAGTATCATTTAAGTATCTGTGTTATGGATAAGGACCCAAACTTGAACTACTGTCTGTAAAAAAAAAGGAGGGGGGTGGAGAACATTTTCATGCACTTGGGTTCTGTTTTTAATGCTATTTGTGAAACAACATCAAGATTAAAAAAATAAATACCTGAGTCTTGATCCAGACTCATCATTACCATGCAAACCTGTAATTCTCTCCCACGACACTTCTTAAAGCGCTGGCTCTCCGGTTGTAGGCAGCAGTGAAAGGCAGGTTTCTTATGATGACTCTCTAATAACTCTTTCTTCTTTATCCCACAACATTATGATTTGCCTCTGTGTAGCTCTTTGTACTCTGAGATGACACGATGGCAGATCGGGATGCTGGTGATTTTGAATATGTACATGGTTTTCATGTGAAAATCAAGGTGAAGATGTCTTTGGACCGTGGCAGTTGAAGCTATTTGCAAAATCAGGGCCTGATTGTGGGTGGCTCTTTCAGTCACCAGATAGCCTTCAGGAAGACACTGCTATGTCTTATTTCTCCTCTGACTGTTCAAACAACGTCCTTTACAAAAAGACTTCTCTACTTAATCTACTCTACCTCTCCAATTCTCTAAAACCCTACTTCATTTCTTAGAACGATCGGCCATGGGATCTAAAAGGAATTTTATAAATTATTTTATCCAGCCTTCTTATTTTACTGATGGGGAAACTGAGATTCTAAAAGATTAAAAGAAGACTAAATCCAAGTATTCCAAGCCTTCCTTCAATCTGATGATGCTTGATGTTGTTCAATATGTATCCCGTAGCTATCCTGAAGGATTTTTACTTTACATTCTTCTCCATCCTGTAGCATGCCTTGCTCAGGGCTCATCTGTGGCACAGAAATATCTGACTGGCAGTTGACTGGTAATGACTGCCCAGAGTGCTGAGTTGGGAGAAGTCAATGGGCTAGATCTTCTCATGGTTTCCTCCCAAATGTGACCTCTATGGAGAGGACTTTGACCACCCTAGCTAAAAAGGCATCCTCCCTTCTCCATTCCTTCAGGAACACTTGACCTTCTTTCCTTGCCTAATTGTTTTCCTAGCATATCTCACCTGAAATTATCTTTCTTGCAAATTGCCTTTTTCCTCTAGAATGTAAGCTCTAAGAGGGCAGGGACTTTATTTATTTTGACCACTGCAGTGTCTGCTGTGTTTATTAGAGTGCTGACATGTAGGAAACACTAGATAAATACTTGAGGGATAGATGATCAAATGCTGTAATTGATTAGTGATGTCTGCCATGGGTGATGGAGGGACAAATAATGGAGTTAGTGTCAAGCTTTTGTCACTGGTTGGCATTGGCCAACCAGCCAATCCTGGATGTAAATCTGGTTCCCTCTTGACATACAATTTTATTCTGGGTCATCATGGGATAACCAGTTATTAGGTACTCTGGAAAGAAGAATTTTCCTGAATTACCAATTAAACCACTTTCAAAAAAGAAAGGCAAATTTCTCCTACCTTCTCTCCTCGTCTTATTTGAAAAAATGTTTAAACATTCTAAATTTTTTGTTTTTACTTGTCTTATTCATCATGGAACTTATACGGTGTAGCACAATTCTTAGCCCGTAGTAGATACACAATAAATATTTATTTACTGATCATTTGTCCTTTTTCAATGTCATTTTAAAAGGATTTTTAAAAACTTTCCTGTTAATCTGGTATAGCTGCACCATAGCATACAGTACATAGTACTCACTGGTGAGACTAATTGAGACTTAGTGGTACAAAGCCAAGAGCAAGGTTCAGGAAAATATCCAAATTAAACTGTTCTAAAGTAGGGTAGGCAGCGTCCATTACCTTAGTATTGGCTGTTTTTATCCATTTTCTCCTTGAAGTCAATATTTGAAATAGGCTTGTGTGAGTCAGGAGAGGTTTAAGAAAAATAAAAAACCAAAGAGGGATTTAGAGCTTAAATATATTTATGAATTCATCTCAATTTCTCTTTATCTCTTTTTAAAGAATTGTGGTATGTATGGAAACATTTGCAGCAGGTAGAGGTTTTTGAAAATTGGCTCATTTTTAACCCAATCAATACTGTTGTTTTATGTCAAAAACAAGATATGATTCAGTGCCTTGATGGAACTGATTTAATATTCTCTAGGACTCTGGGGTTGTATACCATCTATACTCTCCTAAATTTGATGGTGTCACTATGACCTGACATTTAATTATTTGCATAGTCTATTTAAAATGAAAATAGCAACAGGCTCTGCGTTCTTTTCAAGCTGTAACACACTCTCCCTTTAAAAATATATTTTTCATAAATTACTCTGCTGTCTGGCAGGCCATCACATTCTTCAGTTCCTGTAATAAAAGGGGCTGGTGTGATGTGAGTGTGAAACGCAGAGGAGAGCACCGTGGTTAACCAAGAGCGGACACTGATCAAGTCCATTAATCAAAGTGCCTTTTAAATCCCTGCAAGTTGAGAACTGTAGCATCCAGGGATTTGATTAAGGAGGAAATATAAAATGGCAGAAGAGGCCAATAGCTGCCTGGGCAGGTTACTTCTCAGAGCCCCTGATTAATGGAACGTTGCTTTCAATGGAATTTGCTTTCTCTGGATCATCTTTTAGAGCTTATTTGCTAAGGAAAGGTGAATTTGAGCTGTAGTGTCTCCTTGCGGCTCCTGGAAAAATACCAAATCAATATGACAGGAAGAGGCAAATCTCTTCAGGCTGGCATTTTATATCTTTTCCACTTTGGGTTACCCCGACTCTCCTAATTTCCATGTAACACAAATGGTTTCATGAAGTTAAATTCACTGTCTAATCCCAGGATTCCTAAGCATTATTGAAGCAAGTTTTCACCTGAGGAATAATCTCTATTTTCACTGGTGCCATTTAGTCATTCTTTGGTTTGTTCATTATTTTATTAATCAACTCATTTAGAAATACTTCTCGGATGTTTATGTCTAAGCCCAAATTTACATGTCAAAGAAAGGTGGAAAGACTCCATGTCTGTCCCCAATGTGCTCTCCGTGTGGTGGGAAGACTGGCCAGTAAACATCTACTATAAAATATGGTGAGGTCTGGCTACCCTGGAGGCTGTTCCCTTAGGTATCATGGAAGCAAGTAGGAAGGAACTTGGAAGTCCCTAGGGGGTGCTGTTGGGAGTGCTCCCAAGGAAGTTCTTAAGTAGTAGAGGAGTTGGGAGACTGGGAAGAGGGAGAGCCAGGGTGAGTGAAGACACCTACATTGAGTGGGGATGAAAGAAGGTAGTGGGCTTGGAAATGGCAAGTGTGGCCCGAGTAAGGAGGATGAAGATATGTGGGTGTGGACAGGCCAAAAGGAGCCAGTGAGAAAGGACCCCTATTCGAGAGGCAATGGGAAACCATCCCAGGATGTTCAATGGGTGAAATGCATCAGATTTACATGTTGGAAAGATGATTCCTGAGGCAGAATGGAGGATAGGTGAGAGCTGGGAGAGATTTGGGTCAAGGAGAAAACTTGGAGCTGAGCCTTAACCCAGGTGAGAAATGTCTACAGCTTGAGCTATTAAGGGAGGTGGAAAAAGGAAATTTGAGACCTGTTTCAGAAATCCATAGAACCCATGTGAGGTAAGCCAAATCTGGTGAGAAACAGGACTTCAACTCAGTTCAAGGTTGCTTTTACGTTGGTTTACTTACACAATCTCAAACAAACAGACACAATGACATTTGTGGGATTATGACAAAGACCTCCCACCGCCTCTCTTATTTTTAGAGGTGTCCCATATTTCAGAGATGTTGGCAATCCACTTAAGTGAAATGCCCATTAGATCAGAGAGGCTAAGGACTACGAGTTTTATGATTTTGGCCATGTCAGTTAGATGTCACCTAGAACCCCTGATGATTCCACACAATGAAGGTTATACCCCTTACACTAAGGTCTTTATTCTGGATCTTGAGATCCTAGATTGAGCAATTTCTGCTTTTTTGCCCCCTATGTTTCAGAGTCTGAACACTTCTCCTGTACTTTGTGGTCTTCCCATGAGTATAACTGGCCAAGGCTTCTGACAAAAGATGAGTGATTAGACACTAGGGTGAAAGGGGAGAGTCTAGTCTGTCTCACAGACTTCTGGTTCAGGTGAATGGGTGTGTGGTCATGCTATTGATTCACTGTGGTGATGCAAACAAAGAAGAGAAGGTACGATTTGAAAAGGGAAGAAAGTTTGGAGAGTGTGTGTTTGAGCTGTTCGTGGGATTCTGGAGAGATTGAAGATTGATGTGTGTGAACGGTGGCGAATCTGTAGAACATCAGGTAGAGCCTTATGAGACATATATGTAATCAGAAGAAGAGAAGTGGTATGGACTAAAGGTTTGTGTTCCACCCGCATTTTTATGTTAAAGTTCTCATCTCCATTTGGAGATGGAGCCTTTTGGATGTTATTAGGGTACTGTTGGTGATGAGGGTGAGGCTGTCATGAAGGGAATGAGTGGCCTTGTAAGAAGGAAGAGAGAGAGAGAGAGAGAAAGAATGAGAGAGAGAGAGAGAGAGAGAGAGAGAAAGAATGAGAGAGAGAGAGAGAGAGAGAGAGAGAGAGAGAGAGAAATGGACTTCTCAGCTCTCATGACTGTGAGAAACAAATTTCTGCTTACATTTCTGTTTAAACTGCTCAGTCAATGGTATTTTGTTACGACAGCCCAAGCTGACTAAAACAAGGAGCCTAGGAAAAAGAATATAAAAAGATCAATGAGAGGATGAAGGGAGAAGCAGGATATAGTGGCTTCATGGAGGTGAAATAATTAGGCTAGTGTAAGGAGAAATGTCTGTTAAACTGTGTTAATAAAGATCCCAATTGGAGGTGTTCCTTGGGCTCATAACACTATTTTGGGCCTAAAGGTTTGTGTTATGTGTATATGTAGCACTGTCAGGTAGAATAAACTGGTTAAAAAATACCTTTTATAGGTATTCTAATCATCAACATGGTTTCTACTAAAATTTTATAGTGTGTTTTTCTTATTACAGTGGTGACAACTATTCACTACAGGAAAAATAAATTTAAATTACAATAAATAAAAACAAAAAGCATATAAAAAAGAAATCTCTTCCATAGTATTACTATTCAGGAAAACTGCTTTTGAGATCTCAGTTTAGTGTATGCCTTTCTTTGCCCTTTTATTCTTTCTTCCTCACATTTATGTATTTATGGATATATTTATGTACTCACACACACACATATATGTATGTATAATAAATATAATGGGATCATATTGCTCTGTAAACTGCTTTTTCAACCTAAGGGACTCATGTTAGCCAATAGATATTTTTCCACAGAATAGTTTTTTAAATTACTATAAACAATCTCCTATTGGACATTTAAGTTGATACTACAAACAACATTGGAATGACTATCCTTATAGCTAAAATTAATCCATATTCTTCATTAGTTTCCTAGGTTAACTTCCTTAACGTTGAATTGTAGGATAAGAAAATTCACATGTTTAAGAAAGCACGTGTTGGTGTCCACTTGTTCGTGTGCTAAATATATAGAATACTGAAAGATAGTCATTAAGTCAGGATTTGTTGACTTAGATGATTGTTGAATTAGGTAACTGACTAATCCGTAACTGTTTTATTGAGCTCTATATGCATTTTACCATGCATATGCATGTGACATGAATACTTAAAGATTTAACTGGAGCTGTTCATTGGACTCATATGTCTATTTTGGCTTCTTTTCTTTTTCTTTCTTTTGTTTGAGTCAGGGTGTTACTCTGTCGCTAAAGCTGGAGTACAATGGTGAAAGCTATAGAAGTTTAGGGTGGCACTGCAAATCTGTGCCAGGTTGTAGGATAAGGGTTTTCAGGTAGAAAAAAAAATCCTGCCTATGTTTGTCTATGTGGCTACCCTCAGATTTTTTTCTCCATTGGGTTGCTGCAGCTTCTTCACTGTACTTTGGAGCTTTCCCAAACTCATTTCTGTTGGTAGGTTATTTTAAAATTGTTGTAGTTTTAGCAGGATATGGGATAGGATCTCCTAGTCCACCATCTTACTGATATCACTCTCTGTAGAATTAGTGTCTGTGGTTCATGTTTATTATTTGTTCTAACTCCAGGGCTCCTCCCAGCTGTGTTAGTCTCCACTTCTCTCCTGTAAACTAACAAGCCTACAGTCTAGGCTGTATCTTCATTAGATCTAGGGCTCTCTTCCCACTACAGCCTCTACTGTTCTTATGAGTGTTCTTAGGTGTAATGCGGCAACCCCAAATCTGAGAGGGCTTGTGTGTAATGTTTGCCTATTCCAAAGAAGTCACCCAGGGGTCCAACAGGGAGAGACAGGCTGGTTTATTAGAATTTAGGAGAGACACCGGTGGCAGCTGGTAGGTAAAGACATCCACGCCTTGGGACAGTACAGCAATTTTATCATCAAGCAAGTTAATTATTTAAATTGCTGTATGATGTTTGTAATTACATTGATTAAGGGGGGCCCCCGCATTGTTTTTAGTCCTGCTCAGTCACCTGCATCCCATGACTCGTTACTGGGAGTATGCCTATCTTTCAAAGACCAGCCTTGACCAGAGGCTGCTCCTTGAGGTAGGGCGAGGAATAGAAGCTAGCTCTGGGGGAAAACAGTCTAAGTCTGGACAGTATGTCACACCGTAGGCTTGAATTTCTCCAGTTCTGTTGCCGTTCCAGTTCCTTTGGGAAGGGACAAGGAGCTATTTGTTTTATGGTTGTTTTTTTCCCTGAAAGATAAAAATCTCTGAGCCAGGACTCTGGAACTGGGGGTAGGGATAATGGCAAGCCTTTGTTTAAGTGACACCCCTACTCTAGGATCTGAACATTTGGTGAAGGTAGGCTTCAGCCTAGGGTCCTCTCAGTTTGTTTCTGGTGTGGAACCACCACGTCATGAGTCAAGGTGAGGGATACCAGGGCCCCAGTATTCTCAGTGTGCAACATCCAAGGTGAAGCCTTCATTCCAGAGGTGGAGGCTGGGAGAAAGAGGGGAGCCCCTCCCATCTTGACTGCACTCACCTAAGACTTGACCTCAACAGCAAGGTGCTAAGAGCCAAATAAGAAATGGTACCGTCCTGCCTTGTGTTCTCAGCCATAGTAGTCTGGAGTGGGGTTCCCACATTGCTGAACTGGTGGGAAGGAAGACAAAAGGGATAGTCTTGGTTCAAATGCCATAGTCTCTCACATTTCTTACTAGATTTTTATAATTTTCTTGAATAGATGTTTCTTCACTGGCAGTTTGTCCTCAGGACCCTTACTAGAGGTCACTTGTGGACCAAGACTGATATTGAGTACGTTATTTTCAAAACTTGGTTTCCAATGTTGCTGTAGTCTTTGCTATTCAATTCTGCAGGAAGAAGAAAGACTATAGAGGAGTGTGCATGGCAGGTTTTATGTTCCATGCCAGGAGGCAGGACATATTACTACCACTTGCATTTTATTAGAGGGCAGAAATGATGTGCCTCACTCACCAATGGAATGTAAATGTTTACTCTGATGGCAAGGGAAGCTGAGAAATGGATCTATCTTTCTAAGGCAATATAAATCAATTAAAAAACAGAGAGCAGGCAGTGAGAAAGTAAGTCTAGGGAGTATATAGACAATACCTTTTTAGAAATTCTGTTAATGCCATTTCCAGAGTTGAGAACTAGGTTAAGAAGAGGTTACTAAATATGGAGATTCTAGCAAATTCTTGTATGTTGATAAGAATTATCTAGGAGAGAGAGAGAAAACAATGACAATAAATCCTTGAGTTGGCGCTCCTAAAAGACTGTAGACTCTTTCACTTGAGAGAGGAGAGGGAAAGAAAGAGAGAAGGATTTCAGAATGATCATCCATGCTATTTCTTCTCACTGAGGGCAAGGTTCAAGATTTCAAAGCTTTCTTTGTAAGATTTGTAAGCAGAAAAAAACAAAAACAAAAACAGTGCGTACTGAGCTTGACAAAGTAACAAATTGTGAAAATTTTCAAAGCTAATTATTGTTGTTTTTGTAAAAAAAATTCCTTTGATATGCTAAGAGTTTTAATTAGGGTCATTAAATACAGAAACCTTTAGGTTGCAAAGAACACAGGAACAACCCACTGATGTACTGATTATGAGTAGATTGCTCTTTTCCAACAGAACTTAACTGTGACATACAAAATGAGACCATCATGCAATGAGGCTGCCTTCACAAACTTTCATGGAATTAACTTCAATACTAGATGATTTTTTGAACAATTTTATAACAGATAAAAGGAAGATACTGTGGAAACATGTAAAGGGAAGAGTTAATTCTCACTAAGGGAATTGGCATCAGGTTCAGAGGGGAGGTGGCATTTGAGCAAATTCTGGAAGGTCAGTAGGGTTTTGACAGGGGGCCTTGGAGAGAAAGCATCATAGGCTGAGAGTGAACAATATGGCTTGAAAACAGAAGACAGGTTATAGAAGAAGCTAGAGATTTACTTGATTGTGACTGGTGAGCATGCAGAAAAACAATGGAAGGTCAATCCAGCAAGGAAGATGACAATCACAGCATAGAGGGTGGAGGGTCATGAATGCCAGCTATGCCTTTTACTCTTAGTTCTGACTAGTTTTTAGAATAGTTTGGAGGCAAGTGTGAGGAGAGGAGAAATGTTCGAAGCCTCCTGGAAGTAGGTAAGTGCATGATATGTTCAGGAGGTGATGGAATGTTGAATAGAGCTGGTACAGAGACATGTGAGAGAGATATTGAGACACCCCTAGAGTGTGTGGAGGAGTCTTTGTAACTTTCAGAAAGAATAAAGTGTTGATCACAGGTCTGCAGTGCTCTTTGAGCCTTCCCTAGATGGGGAACAGAAAAAGTTTGAAGTAGATGCCATTTTAAGAGAATCTTAAGAGCCAACACATGGATTATCTCTCGTCTACAGGAGTATCCTTGCAAACTCTCAAGGGAAGTCAGCACTTTATATTGCTAAAATTTTACAAGTTATGGCATAAACCATTCTTTAAATGCCAAATGTACTGACCAATTAAATCACTGAGAAGATTCTATGAGACTTACTATCGTGGGATTATTGATTTTGCACCTAGCCTCGAATGCACTGAGCCGGGTCTCCTCCGAGGCTGCATGCTGTAGCCCTGCCCCATCCAATCATCTTGCTCTCACTTGGAAAAGTCCTATTCTTTAGTGGGAGTAAATCACAGAGGTTCTCAGAGGTGAGCACTCCAGGTGCACCTCAGAGAGGTAACCCACCTGCTCTGGCTGTCTGATGCTTAGTTTGGCTCCAAGAACTTCTCTCTACAAATCCATCACTGCTCAGCCTGTAATCCTGTGCCTTGGGAGGCTGAGGTGAGTGAATTGCCTGAGACTGCGGGTTCGAGACCCACCGGGCAACTTGGTGAGACCCCATCTCTACAATAAATCAAAAAATTAGCCAGACGTGGTAGCACATGCCCGTAGTTCCAGCTACTTGGAAGGCTGAGGCGGAAGGATCGCCGGAGCCCAGCAGGTCGAGGCTGCGGTGGCCGGGAGCGGCCACTGCACTCCAGTCTGGGTGACAGAGTGAGACTCCAACTCAAAAAAAATTAAAATAAAAATAAAAAAACCAAATCCATCACTGGCATCATCTCTGTCCCAACCACCTAGTCTTTTGTCCCTTCATTGCCTCATATTCATTTAGCAAGACTTCACTGAGCACTTGGAGGCCCGCTGTTTCCCTGTGGGGCTTCAATGATGAGCATCACACACAGGTCTTGGCGTGGAAGACAGGCAAACAGACCAGGAATTATAAAACTCTATGAAAAGTGCTCTGATGGAGGAAAGTACAAAGTGCCAAGAAAACATGTGGAAGAGGTATTAGGAAACATCTGAAAGAAAGTAGCCAGGTGAGAACTTTAGTCATCTTGGATGAATTTCTCTTACCATGCCCTAACCCCACATACCAGCTTCCATACATTTTGTTGATTTTCCCATATGACATCTACTAAGTCAGTTCTTCCCTTTGCACTATCTTTCCATGATGAATTTTTTTCCAACTCCCTGGGAGGCAGATCCTTAGGAAAACAGGCAGTCCTGGACATATTAGCTGTGTGACCCTAAGCAAGTTACTAAACTCCGCTTAGTCTCAGTTTCTTCAATTAAAAAATAGAGACAACAATGCCTTTCTCATAAATATATTTTGAAAAACAAGATAAATATGTATAAAACAGCCCCAGGGCTGGCATTTAAAAGATAATCGTTCCAGCCTCTTTCTTGAGCTTTCAGTCTCTTCTTTTGTTTAATGGACTCTGCTCATGACTTCAGCATTCATCTTCCCAAAACTTTAATCTTATCTCTCCCTTCCTTGAACGTTTTTGGATTCCAAGGCCTATAGCATAAAGGATCCCTGCAGGAATGATTGAAGAGAACATACGCAGGAGAAAGTCAGGGGCTTTGTTCACACAGGCTGTTGGGCTCCTGGAAGATTCTCTGAGGAAGTGATCCCTGAGCTGAGATATGAGGCTTGAACTAGGGGAAGAGGAGGTGGGATGGGAAGAGAGCAGTTGGGAGGAACATTCCAGATAAAGGCTCCCAGGGAGGATGCAGACAGCAAAGTTAGAGCACAGAGAACAGTGAGGTGATGAGATGCAGCAGGGACCCAGACACATATAGGAACCAGAGTCTGTAGGCCAAGCGCTTGTGGAATATTTATCATGTATAAAGCAGGGGACCCACGTGAGAGTTTTAGGCTGTTACTTGTTGACACAGTTTTTCTTGCTCAGAAAAGATGGTCTCTGCATGCTTTAGAGTGCACAACACAGGTGCTCAATACACTTGACTGACCAAGTAAATGTAATTGTAATTATAGAAACGGAGAGAAAGAATTCTGGTAGCTGAATTTTCTGATTGTTCGGGTGAGAGTTCCCTGAAGTTTCACTGCAATTCACCAGCCCCAGAGTGTCTGAGAACTGCTGCCGATCCAGTTTGAGTTGTTTTTGCTCTCCAGGAACACGCATATGTGACAAAAAACAAAACCATCAGACAGACAAAAAAACACATCTCGTTTCCCCAGAGTAAGAAAATTCATGCTACTCCAGAGATCCAGACAAAGGAGAATTAAGCTCGCTTGAACCTGAACCTAGAGACCAGGAATCTGATGGAGGGAGGCGTTGCAGATTCTTAGGTCTCCATAGAGACGGACAGATTCTGGGAAATCTTTCTTCTTGGGAGAAAGGCAGTGTTGTTGGCTTCTTTTTCTCTGAATACTCTCAGAATGCAGGATTCATGAAGCAGCTGTCTGTAGATTCTCTGCAGACATGGGACATTTTGCTACCATCCCTGACCTCTTCAGAGCCCTTCTGCAGAGCCCTGTGGCATTCCAGTGTCCAGGGTGTTCCGCTGCCTCCACAAACAGGACTCATCAGAAATGGAAGACACAGATCACACAACTGAGAGTCATGTGTCTGGTGCATGGCACTTCACCCAAAGTGAATGCTCAACACATTTTTAGCAAAAAATGTGTGAAGAACAAAAAGGAATGATAGCTAAGTTCCCAGGTGACCCTCTTCCTTAGAGTTGAGAAACAAACACATAGCTTAGGCTTCTCAAAGTTTAAGTGCATACAATTAGCCAGCGATCTTGTTCAAGTGCAGCTTCCGATCTGATGGATTCAAGAGGTCTGGGGAGCAATCGTAAATTCTGCATTTCTAGCAAGCTCCCTGGTGATGCACCTGCTACTGGGTCAAGCATCACCCACGTGTAGCAAGAAAATAAATGCAGCAGTCAACTAAACAACCAAATTCTGAGAAAATGCAACAGTCACACTCAAGTTTACTTACATGTATAAGGTCCAGTGTAGTGTTGATATATACATATATACACACACACACACACATATATTTTGCACCTGTGAACATACGTGAACACACATACTGTCTTAGTCTGTTTGTGTTGCCATAGAGGAATACCTGGTGCTGGGTAAATTTATAAAGAAAAGAGGTTTATTTGGCTCATGGTTCTGCAGACTGTATAAGAAGTGTGGTGCCGGCATCTGCTTCTGGTGAGAGCCTCAGTCTGCTTTCACTCATGGTTGAAGGGGAAGAGGGAGCCTATGTGCAGGGATCATTTGGTGAAAGAGGAAGAGAGAGAGAGAGAGAGAGAGAGAGAGAGAGAGAGAGAGAGAGAGAATGAGAAGGGAGGTGCCAGACTCTTCTTAACCAACTCTGGGCCGGGCACGGTGACTCAATCCTATAATCCCAGCACTTTGGGAGGTTGAGAGGACTACCTGAGCCCAGGGGTTCGAGACTAGCCTGGGCAACTTGGCAAGACCTCATCTCTACAATAAATTAAACATTAGCTGGGTGTAGTAGCGTGTGCCTGTGGTTCTAGCTACTTGGAAGACTGAGGTAGAAGGATCGCCTGAGCCTAGCAGGTCAAGGCTGTGGTGGCCATGAGCGTGCCACTGCACTCCAGATTGAGTGACAGAGTGAGACCCCAACTCAAAAAAAAAGAAACAACAGCTTTACTCTGGCTGGACATGGTGGCTCAAACCTATAATCCCAGCACTTTGGGAGGCCGAGACAAGAGGCTTGTTTGAGCCCATGGGTTCAAGACTAGCCTGGGCAACATGACGAGATCTCATCTCTACAAAAAAAAAAAAAATTAGCTGAGCGTGGTAGCATACGCCTGTAGTTCCAGTTACTTGGAAGGCTAAGGCAGAAGGATCGCCTGAGCCCAGCAGGTTGATGCTGTGGTGGCTGGGAGCATACCACTGCACTCCAGCCTAGATGGAGTGAGACTCCAACTCAAACAAAAACAAAAACAAAAACAAATAAACAATGAGAAACCAACCAGCTCTGTCAAGAACTAATAGAGTGGGAAGTCACTTATTACCTTGAGGATGGCACCAAGCCATTCTTCAGGGATCTGCTCCCTTGATTCAGACACCTACCACTAGGCCTCACCTCCAACACTGGTGATTGCATTTCAACATAAGATTTGGAGGTGACACACAAACCAAACTCTGGCATATACCAACCACATATATCAAATGTCATCTTCACACCAGAGACTAGTCTTGTGGGAAATTCAATATAGCACAGACTTTTAAATGCTTTTGTAAATATTTCAGAATCATTGAATATCTGTAGTTTCTTTGGTCATAGTTCCATTCATTCAGCAAGCATTTATGGAATATTTGTCATGTATTAAGCATGCCTCTGAGTCGTGGAAGGCATTCTTCCTGTCCTCCTTGAGCTCTCAATCGAGTAAGTGAGACAGAGATACAACAAAAAATAACAGTATGACAGTTTGATGATAGCTCACACTAGTGCTATACAGCAGAAATATGCGGGCCATAGATTTGAGCCACCAATGTACATTAAAATTTTCTAAGAGCCATGCCAAAAAAATGTAACACAATAGGCTGGTCTGAGTACAGTGGTGTTTACAAACAATGCCAAAAATAAAAATAAAAATAAAGCAAACCTCGTGTGAAATTAATTTTACTAGTATATTTTGCTTAACCCACTATATTAAAAATATTATCATTTCCATTGGTAATCAATCTAAAAAAGTATTATGAGTTATTTTTACAATTTTTTTTAAAGTTGTAGTCTCATTCTGTTTTCCAGGTTGGAGTGCAGTGGCATGCTCATGGCCACTACAGCCTGGATCTGCTGGGCTCAGGCGATCCTTCCATCTCAGCTTTCTAAGTAGCTGGGACTACAGGCATACGCTACTATGCCTGGCTTGTTTTTTTATTTATTGTAGAGACGAAGTCTCACCAAGTCGCCCAGGCTGATCTCAGACCCCTGAGCTCAGGCAATCCTCTTGCCTCGGCCTCCCAAAGTGCTGGGATTGCTGGCTTGAGCCACTGCATCTAGCTATTTTACATTTTTAAATGCTAAGTCACTGAAGTCTGGTGTGTATTTTGTCTGTATAGTGCATCTCAATTTGGACTAGCCATAATCCACACGCCCGGTAGCCACTTGTCAGATGATGATTGTTGTGGTTGACCATAGCACAGGTCTGTACAGTGGGGTGGCAGCGACTGCCTTTGCTGGCAGAAGCCGAGGGGTGGGTCAGGGAAAGCAGTAATCAACTGTACTGCAGGCTGGGCATGGTAGCTCACGCCTGTAATCCCAGCACTTTGGGAGGCTGAGGCGGGAAGATCACTTGAGCCCAAGAGTTCAAGACCAGCCTGGGCAAGACTTTGTCTCTACAATAAATAATAATAAAAAAAATTAGCCAGGCGTGATGGTGCATGTCTGTGATTCCAGCTACTTGGAAGGCTGAGGCCGAAGGATTGTCTGGGCCTAGCAGCTTGAGGCTGGAGTAGCTGTGAGCATGCCTCTGCACTCCAACCTGGGTGACAGAGTGATTCCAACTCAAAATAAAACGAAGTAAACAAAAACTGTATTGCAAGGAATGGTGCCTGGAGGGTGTACTGCATTCATTCCTAGAGGAGCAGAGAAGAGATTTGAGAAGCTTCTGCCACTGGACCCAAGATGTTGGTGGGGCAGGGGAGCAGTTGCTCCTGGAAACAGTTGAGAGGGCAGGTTTGGTGCTTGGAACGGGGCTCAGGAGAAACCCAGGAACTCAGTTTCCAACTCAGGAGAAACTCAGGCAGCTGGTTGTGAAACTGTTGCTTTTGACTTCCTGTTCTAGCCTAGTGGATCTTATTCTGAATGCATCCTGAGCTTAGGATGGCTCTAAGTCTCTAGTTCCTCGTATTAGTCTGTGTCGCTGTGAAGGAATACCTAGGGCTTGATAATTTATAAAGCAAAGATATTTATTTGGCTCATAGTTCTGCAAACTGTACAAGAAGCATGACACCAGCACTTTCTTCTGGGAGGCCTCAGGAGGCTTTTACTCATGGAGGAAGGCAAGGGGAACAGGTATGTCATGTGGTGAGAGAGGGAGGAAGAAAAGAAGGTGCCAGGCTCTTTTCAAACAACCAGCTCTTGCGTGAACTAATAGAGGGAGAACTCACTTATGGCTTCAGGGAGGGCACCAAGCCATCATGAGGGATCCACCCCTATGACCCAAGCACCTCCCACCAGCTCCCACCTCCAACACCGAAGATTACATGTCACATATCCTATTTAAAAAAAAAAAAAAATTAGACCCGGGCTCGGTGGCTCAGCCTGTAATCCCGCACCTTTGGGAGGCTGAGGTGAGTGGATTGCCTGAGCCCACGGGTTTGAGACCTGCCTGGGCAACGAGACCTCATCTCTACAATAAATCAAAAAATCAGCCGGGCGTGGTAGCGTACGCCTATAGTTCTGGCTACTTGGAAGGCTGAGGCGGAAGGATCGCAGGAGCCCAGCAGGTCGAGGCTGCGGTGGCCGGGAACGGCCTCTGCACTCCAGTCTGGGTGACAGAGTGAGACTCCAACTCAAAAAACAAAATTAGATTTGAGGATACATGTGCAGGTTTGTTACCTGGGTATACTGCTTAATGGTGAGGTCCGGGCTTCTGTTGAACCTGTCACACAGATAGTGAACAGGGACCCCATGGGTAATTTTTCAACCTTGCTTCCCTCCCTCCCCCATTTAGAAGTTCCCAGTGTCTGTTGTTCCCATCTTGATGTCCGTGTGTACCCACCTGTAAGTGAGATCATGCGGTATTTGGTTTCTCGTGCCTGCATTAATTGGCTTAGAATAATGGCCTTCAGGGAACCACATTTTAACATGAAATTGAAGGGGAAAACATATCCAAACTACATCACTCCTGTCACAGAAGGGTGACTATCTTCCCTGCTTGGTGCCCTCCCCAAGGTAATAAGTGAGTTCTCGCTCTGTTCCTTCACACAAGAGCTGGCTGTTTAAGAAGAGCCTGGAACTCCCCTTCTTTCCTTCTTCCTGCCTCTTTCACCACATGACTACCTTCCTCCATCGGTGTGACCACATCCTTCTTCCTGCTTTTCTCTTGCTCTCTGGGACACCAGCACTTCTCCTGAGGGAATGCCTCGTGGAGCCATGGACCCTTCAGTATAGGAAAGCGTTGCTCTCAGGGGGGTCCCCCAGCCACTAGAGCAGTGGCCATAACCGAGGCACCCTCATTCTGGTTGTAACTCAGGGACCAGACGGGCCAGGCACTGAGCTGGGCTTTTTTACAAATATTCCTGATTTATTCCTCTTAATGAACGAATGGGCTGGTCCTGTCATGCCCATTTTATAGATGTGAAACCCAGGGCTCAGAGAGGTGAAAGCACCTGTCCCAGGTCCAACAGGTGATAAGTGGTAGAATTAGGATGGAAACTGAGGTGTGTGTCTCCTGAGCCCCCTGCTTTCTCCATAGCACACTGCTGCAAACACAAAGATCTCAGTACTGGCCGGGCTCAGTGGCTTAGCCTGGAATCCCAACACTTTGGGAGGCTGAGGTGAGTGGATTGCCTGAGCCCGTGGGTTCAAGACCAGCCCGGGCAACTTGGTGAGACCTCGTCTCTACAATTAAAAAAAAAATTAGCTGGGCATGGTAGCACACGCCTGTAGTTCCGGCTACTTGGAAGGCTGAGGTGGAAGGATCATCGGAACCCAGCAGGCCGACGCTGGAGTGGCAGTGAGCATGTCAATGCACTCCAGCCTGGATGATGGAGTGAGACTCCAACTCAAAAAAAAAAAAAAAAAAAAAATCCCAGTACTATACGTACCCTGGAGATTTGCATCTTCAACTTTACATAGTAAGTAGCCAACAAGTGCTTATACTGTGCAATACTGACAGGTGGGGACTACAACAAGTGCTTATTGAATACTGATGGGTAGGGAGAAATGCTACATCAGGTACTCAGGATAAGGTTCCTCCTTTGGTTGCTTACACTCCAGGAAGGATGAAACACAAAAAGCTGCCACAGGGGAGCAAGTAGAGAAATATTAGTAAACAAATAAGCAAAAACCAAAATAGTATCAGGGGAAATTTGTGACTGAGTCTAGACATGATGAGTTAGCATTTAAATTCATAAAGCTTTAACCTTGGCTAAAAGAGTATCAGGTAGCAGCTTGGAAGTAGGTAGGGCAGCATGTGCCTTCTTAGACTTCCTGAAATCAAACAATTCACCCAGGATTTAAAAACCTTTTATTGTTTTCTACCCCTTTCAAGTCATATATTTGGCCAAGGTGGCAAGTGAGGGTGCCAGAGCCCCTGGGTCTCTAGAAGGCATGTTCTCAGCTGCTGATAAGAACATCAAGACATCATTGCGTCTGTCAGCAGACACCTGGCACAGCATTGAGAAGAGTCCCCTGTTCTAGTGAAGAACCTGGAGGCTAAAACCCTCAGCTTTCCATGCCACCCAAGAGTTTGTGGGCACATTACACAATGTCTCTGAACCTTGCCCTCCTTGTCTGTGATGTGCAGATCTTAACAGGGCTCTCTTCATGGTTTAAAGAATGAAATAATACAAGAGGTGTCTATCAAGGCTGTGTCCTGTTTATTTTTAATCTTTCCCTCACTCCCAATGCTCTAACTAACCTTCTAGAGCCTCATTTAGTGAGAAAAACCAGAATTAGTTTGAGCAGTTTTTTTAATGACCATTTGCAAGAGGTTGAAGCTTGGGAATTTGTCTTCATGGAGAGGATAGGCAGATCCACATGGCACACACTACAGGCTGACCCCTTAAAAGTTATTCCTGGCTGGGCACAGTGGCTCACACCTGTAATCTCAGCACTTTGTACAGGTGTGTAGCCTAGGTGCATACTATATAGCCATACCACATAACCTAGGTGTACAGTAGACTCTACCATCTAGGTTTGTGTAAGTGCACTCTCTGATGTCCAAACAACAATGAAACCACCTAACAATGCATTTCTCAGAACATGTCCCTGTCACTGAGCGATGCTTGACTATGTATACATTGAAGAATGCTATGCAAAAACTGTAAAGTCAAACATGGATAGGATGGGGGGAGGAAGATTGGGATAACAGGATGGTCAGGGAAGGTCCCACTGCAAAGCTGAAATGTGCGCCAGGGCTGAAGGAGATGAGGGGGCAAATCATGGAGCAACAGAGGTGAAGAGCATGCCAGGCATGTGCAGAATCCCAGACAGGGAGTA
Source organism: Carlito syrichta (assembly GCF_000164805.1). Taxonomy (NCBI): domain Eukaryota; kingdom Metazoa; phylum Chordata; class Mammalia; order Primates; family Tarsiidae; genus Carlito; species Carlito syrichta. The sequence continues at coordinate 493,625 of NW_007249778.1, forward strand.
AGACCTGGCCTGTGATAAAGCAGCAGGACTCTGGGACTGGCGTGGAAGAGGCAGGACTCTGCAGCCGCAGGAGGTGCAGTCAGAGGACAGGAGGAAGCCAGGACAGAGGCCTTCAATCCCCTCTGAGGACTTTGGATTTTACTCTTGCCTGTGCTGGGAAGTGGTTGGAGGGTTTGGAGTCACAGGGTGGCATGTTCCGTCTTATATTTTCATGTGCTCACTCGGTTGCTATATTGAGAACAGACAGAATGAGGGCAAGGGGAATAAAGGGGGAGATACGCCAGGCACTGGGCCATATGATGGTAGCTTGGACCAAGGGAGGTGGTGGACATAAGTGGATGACAGCTGGAGGCTTCTGGAAACATTTTTGATTTCCCAATAAAATGAAACAGACCACGCTGAAGTGGTTCTTCCACTTTTCCTCTTCTTCATGGCTGTGATGCCCTGACTTCCAGTAGCCATCTTTGGCCAAAAACCCTGTTGAGACATCGGCCAGGCATTGTTGAGCCCCTGAACACAGGGCAGCGATTGTCTATCTGCAGACTTGTTTCATGAGTAAACAGACCCCTGCCTGGGAATGCTCTGCAGTCAGACCTTCTGTGGCTTGCAGCTGAATGCATCATCCTCAGTGAAATGGTTCCTCACAGACTCCTCCTCTCCAGATGGGCGCCAGTACCTGTAAGTTGCACGTTTGTGCAGGACAGGGCTGGCCATATTTACCTCCAGGCAGAAGTGACTCATTCTCCAGGAAACTTGGAATGGGAAAGAGACACGGCTTCTCCTCACACCGAGTCAAGAACCTCATCCCAACTGAGAAATAGCAGAGCCATTATTTCATTGCTTAAACTTCTTCAACCCAGGTCACGCCAGCGCGAAAGGCCAGATTCAAAGCCGCTCTCAAGAGACTCCAAAGAAGCAAAAGGCTCCTGTGCGATTACAGGGAGAAAGGGATCTAAAACCCATTCTCTCTTAATCCCCATTCATCGGAACTAATCTTCAAATGGACAACACAATCAATTTAAGTAACAAATATGGCTTATTCAAAGGGTTGAATAAGTGGCTGGAACAATTCCCCAAACTGTGGTTTCCATTGAATAATTGAAATTATGCACAGGCATGGAAATTTTTCAACAAATAAAGCATGCCTGAAAATCTATTAAAGATATGTCTGCAAAAATCATCTCAAAAAGCCCAACTCAGCAATAAAACATAAATTACATTTCCGTTCTTGCTGTTGCTCCCTTTGGGAATGAGCATATTACCATCTACTCCATGGGTAAATGGAACCAGCACGTTTCGGAGTAAATGACTCTCCATGTTCTAACCACGAGGTTTAGACCATTACATACTGATTCTGCACTGAAAAAAAAAGATACAGGAAAGCATTTCTTCATTTCATGATGCCCAGATAATATATCTGCTATTTTGTTTCATCTGTGGTGTTTTTGGAATCTGAGTTTTCCACCTGTGACTTTGAGTGACAGACAACTTTACTCAGAGATTTTGAAGCTCCTTTGGGCAAAATAGACCATCCCCATGGGGATGAAAGAGTTCATTGGGATCTGTTATTTCTGTTTTCATCTTATCCTGAGCAATAGGACTCAGAAGAAAAAGGCATTCCAAAGGCTAAGCTAGAAAGTCGACCATAGGAATGTAATTTTTGAACCATGAATTTAAAGTCCGTCTGGGTAATTTCTTTCTAATGTGATGCACCTTTGAGTTGGCTTCAAAAGTTGATTGGGTTTGTGGCTCCATCAGTCTCCTACACTCTCCTCTTCAAATCTCAAAGCTATTTCCTCGACTCCTCTTCAAATAAAGATCACATAGCTTAAAACCATCATCTTTTTGCCTCTGTTTCTTCTCATTGGTTTTTACTGTTGTTCTGAGTGCTGGCCTGCATTTTGCTAAGTGCCAGGGGCAAGGCATGATCCGTGGTTTCCTCTCTCCAGATGGGCACTGGCACTCAGAGTTTGTGCATTTGTGCTGGATGGGGCCAGTCTTATTTAAAACCAAGCAGAGGTGATTCATTGTCCAGGAAACTTGGAGTGGGAAAAAGACACAGCTTCTCCTCACACTGAATCCAGACCTTCTCTCAAATAAGAAATAGCAGAGCCATGGTTCCATGCTTAAAAAAGCCATTGCTTCTGGCCCCAAATTAAGAAAAAAAAAATCAATTGCCCACATCAACTGCCTGCTGCATTAAGGGCAGCTCATGGGGGCTAAGGGGATAACTAGTGGTTGAGGTAGAAAAATAGGACTGATGTAATGTCAAATGCTGCTTCTTCCAAACAGAAAATTGCAAATGGGGTACCTGCCTATAAGCAAGGAAAGTGGGCTCTGATAAACAAGACAAGGCTTTTGCTGGGAGTGGGAAGGGAAGTGGAGGATGGTTGTTCTTTTCTTCTACAGTGAAAGCAAAAAGAGAGTGCTTTGATAATAGAGTGTTGAGCACTGTCTACCTGGCAGACACAGGACCAAACACTTTATGGCTTTTAACTCACTTAATCCACAAAACAACCCCATGAGGAGACTGCTCTTATTATCTCCATCTTAGACAGATGAGGAAAAGAAAGCTTAGAGAAGTTAAGTGACTTTCCCAGAATCCCAGATAGCAAAGAGTGCAGCAAGATTCAGAGGCAGACAGTCAAGGCCATCACTCTTAGCTTTGTAGGACTGCTTTGAGGGCAGCCAGAATGTCTTCTGCAGATGCTCGAGGCATATAGAATTGTGTTTTCATTTCTTGGTGGCCTGAAGTCTGCACTTTCACTCAGGTGTGCGCACCTCCTCTCCTGATTTTTCTCTTCCTGCCTCTTCCCAAATTGCCTCTTTATAGTCAGTGAAGGAAGTGGTGTGGGCTGACCTGAACAGGAAAGTCGCTTTGGTAGCTTTGAGTTTATGGTGGTCTCCCCTTTGTCCACGGGAGATGCTTACCAAGACCTCTGTGTATGCCTGAAATCACGGCTAGTACTGAACCCTATATATACTATGTTTTTTCCTACACATGCATACCTGTGACAAAGTCTAATTTATAAATCAGGCATAGTAAGTTATTAACAACAATGACTCACAATGAAATAGAACAATTATAACAATATGCCAGCATCACTATCCTTGTGCTTAGGGTCATTGTTAAGCAAATTCAGAGTTACTTGAACACAAGCACTGCAATATTGAGACAGACAATCTGACACATGAGATGGTCCCTAAGTGACTCAAGGGCATGTAACATCTACAGCATGGATCCAGTTGACAACGGGAGGATTCACATCTCTGGAAGGGTGGAGTGGGATGCTCGAGATTTCATCATACTACTCAGAACATCACGTGATTTAAAATTCATGAATTGTTTATTTCTGGAATTTTCCACTCTATGGTTTTGGTTGACTGTGGGTAACCGAGACTGCAACTGAGGGGAGGCAACAGCACTTGTAATGGAGTACTGGCCGACTGCACACAGTTGACCTTGGCAGCCCTGGGCCCTGGGCAATTCCATTGGCCTCGCGATCCACCAGCCTCATAGTCCATCAGCCTCTGGTTTCTCCCGCATCAGAGACAGCCTGAGTGTAACTTCACCTCTGGCCCAAATGGCATCTGATAGTTTCATGGTGCATTATTTAGTTTCCTGGTATGGCTGGAAGGGATGGCAGTAGAAGCATTTGTCAGAAGCAGTGCAGGAGGAGTGAGAGAACCCAAAAGGGATTTTAAGGGATCCTTTGCTAGTGCCCTGCTGCCATGAAATCTGGTCACTTAGGGCATTCGGGAGATTGACTGGGAGGATAACTGAGATTAAGGTGATTTCTGGACCTCAGGGAAAGGACACTTTCCCCACCATTTATGTACTCCCATCCCTATCTTGATTTCTGAAATTCCATAATTAGACATTTTCATTTAAGGCTCCTTATCTTAAAAATCAATGGTGGATTATCCAATAAAAAGAGAGAAAGGACAAAAGTGTTTGTCTTTGTTGGAAAGCTCCAGGTTTTTATAATCAGAAAATTTATATAAGGAACTCATTGTAATTATACTATACATGTAAGCTATGTGTAATTTCAAAAATAATATTATATTTTGGGTTACTATGAAAGTTACTGTGAAATGCTAAGATCTTTTTATAGATTTTAGTGCTTTTTAGGTCTTAATATGGGCCTAGATAAAATATAAGTATTCCTGGAAGATTATAACTTTGTATTAGTTTTCTTTCTATTGCTGTGTAACAAATTACTGAACATGTGGTTTTTTGAAACACCCATATATTAACTTTGTAATTTTGGGCAAGCCATTTCCATTTATGGACTTCAAGATTTCATCTGTAATGTGCAGTGGGTGAGTTGGAAGTGTTTCCCAAGGACCTTATCAGCTTAGGCATTCTGAAACTTGGTTCCAAGATAACAAAGGATTCTTTAACTTTATGGATTTTTGGCATCATTTATAAGAAAGAGTGATGAAAGGAATGAGCATGGCTCACAAAAATGGAACCCTGTTGAATGCCTACCACTAATAGAGCCCTTAGGGTTGCCTTGGTGTATAAAGGAGAACTTTCACAGTACCTCATAAATTTATACAAATAAAATTCTTTAAAAAGAGAAAAAATAATTTATATCAGAGGAGAGGCAGGACAGAAGTGGCCAAACTTGTGTTTCACAGGTTAATTCATTCAGGCACTCCTGTCCTCAAGCATCAGGACAGAAGTCTACCATGCACTGGGGTTTAAAAAACCAAAGTAAATCCCAAGTAATAACATGGCTTCTTATACTTACAAGCAGAGTGAGTATGGAAGACAATATTTCCTGCTGTCCCCTGCAGGCACCAGTAAGATCATACTTCCCTTCTCTGAAGATGAACATTCCATTTGATTTTTGGATCAGTGGAATGTAAGTGATGGAAGTGTAGATCACATCTGGTGGAAGTATTTGAGAATTGATGTGAGGTTCTCCATGATCTCTTCCCTTTCAGCACAAGACTGTGCAAGTAGGTGATGATAGGGTGATGTTACACTGAAGACAGCTGCCTGAAAAGTGCCAGAACTTGGGGTACACTATGTATGACTAATAAATAAACCATTGTTTTTTTCAAGTTTCTAAGGTTTGGAGATTGTTTGTTACTGCAGCATACCTTAGGATATTTTGATTGATATAGCAAGAAACAGACCTCATAGTTGGCAAATAGTAGAGATTGTGATCTAGAGAAATAGCAATTTACTGGCAGAAGAAGAAGAAGAGAAAAAAAAAGCCTTGCTAATCCAAATTCTTGGATGAAATTTTCTGATTTTTCTTTTTCTGCTCGTCCTAGGTTTGAGACAGTAGGTGAAGCGTCAGAAAGTAGACAGCAGCGTTCTAAAAGAGGTGAAGAATCAGTTTGGATTTACAGATTGAATTTCCAACCTCTGGCCAACTGAGAGTTGCAAGGTTATGAGCTTGGTTTTCTTAGGATATACCTTTTACAATATCTTCTAAAGTCTTCTCCGGTTTGCTTGTTTTGGTTCTGATGGGCTTCATGAAGTAAAAGCATTGGAATTCTGTCTTTCAGCTAAATAACTTGGGATTTTTTTTCACTATTGCTATGCTTGGGCCAATATATTTCACTCGTTTACTAAAAAAACTTTTCCTGCTGCTTCTGACTCAGATCGATTTTCTGGAATATTCCTCTGAGCTAACTCTTTGCTCTCTATCTTGCTTTCCTTCCTCAAGAGGGGTATCTGTGATAAAGCAAACATCAATTCCAAAATCTAAAATTTAGGTCTTTCCCTTATTGAAACTGAGTCTGCGTTTGTTTTCTCAACACCTCTTATCCCATGAGACAGTCTTTCTCAAACCCCAGAAGAGATGGTGTGAAGTTCAAAAGCAGGTAGAGGTAAACTTAGAGAAAAGTAAAAACAAAACAAAACAAAACAGAAAAAAACCTGATTTGTTTGCTTGTTTATTTTTATATCGGGTACTACATGAATGGATTTTTTTCTGTTTTAAATTTGTTTTTTTATTAGTAACATACTCATGTGGCTCAAAATTACAAAGATGTAAATGGATACATAGTAAATGGTCATATTCATATCTCTTATCTCTCCAATGTGATTAATTTCTTTTGTACTTTTACAGGTATATACTCTGCATAAATATATTTGTGAATAAGGATACATTTATACCTTTTCCATAGCCCCTTTTTCTCTCTTTTGTACTGTTGGTCTCATTCTATTTTTGTTGTTATGCTCCTTGCATTTCTTGCTTGATGGTATGTCTCTCTTGTAAATTTTTCTGTATCAGTACGTAAAGAGCTTTTTCATTTAAATTCAGTTGAGTTCATTTAGCCAAACTCTATATTGATGGACATTTAGATTGCTTCCAATCTTTGCTTTTACAAACCATGTTGCAATAAGTAATTTTATCTTTAAGTCAGTTTGCATCTCTGTGCGTATATCTGTGGAAGTAATTTCTGGAAGTAGAAATGCTGGGCTAGTGTATTAGTTTAATGATGAGTTTAAACATAACTGGGTGAGACTTCAGTGTGTATGCTCAAAAATATACACATTCTCTCAAACTGCGGTGGTCAAGCCTTGTGTGTACACTTGCCCATAGCAACACACAGAACTAGAGATAAAGCTTTAAACAAAGTATATAAGAATAATACCTTCCTAACAACTCATGTGGCAGTTGGATGGTTAATTTTATGCATCAGTTTGACTATGGTGACCAGATGTCTGGCCAAACACAAGTCTAGATGTTGATGTAAAGGTATTTTTAAAGTTGTGACTAACATTTACAATTATCAGGCTCTCAAGTAAAGCAGATTATCCACCATTATATGGATGGGCCTCATCCAATCAGTTGAAGGCCTTAAAAACAAAGACTGAGGTTTCCTGAAGGATAAATTTTCCTTAAGACTGCAATATAGTTACCCTGCTTGAGCTTCCAGCCCCCTGATCTGCAACATTTATACTCAAGACTGCAATATCAACTCTTACTAGAATTTCTAGCCTGCTGGTCTGCCCCACAAACTTCAAGCTTGCTAGCTACCACAATCTTGTGAACCCAATTCCTTAAAATAAATCACTCACCCTCTATATATTCCAGTGGTTCTGTTTCTCTGAAGAGCTCCGACTAACACAGGCAGGAATGATGATCTCCATCTAACACCTGATGAGCAAGCAGAGGCTGAGAGGGTTCATATCTTCCTGAGAGCCGAAACTCTAAAACTGAAGCTCTTTCCATTGTCCTGCCTGGAAATATCATTAAAACTCAAAATAGGATATTCACAATGATAATTCCATGATAGGCTATTAGGCACGTCCCACATGGTGACCAAGAGGTGATTACAAATATTTCAATTCTTTACTTGATTTCTTGTTCAAATGGAACAGTGACTTGTACCTTCTTATGACACAGCCACCATCTTGAACATACTTTTCCCTATCATTCCTCTTTTTAATGTTCTTTACAAGGGTAGCAGATGCCCCATAAAAGCCTTTGTCTTCTGCTCTCATTTCCCTATCCCTGAAAACTATCTCCTAACACTTGAAAATGTCATTTTTTTCCAGAAATTGCCACACTGTCTTCCAAAGAGGTTGCACTAGTTTGCATTCCCACCAGCAGTGTAGAAGTGTTCCTTTTTCTTCGCATCCTCACCAGCATCTGTTGCTGGTTGTTTTATTAATGATGGCCATTATTGCTGGGGTTAGGTAGTATCTCAATGTGGTTTTGATTTGCATGTCTCTGATGATGAGTGAGGCTGAGCACTTTTTCATGTGTCTGTTGGCTGCCAGTATATCTTCTTTTGAGAAGTGTCTATTCATGTCTTTTGCCCACTTTTTAAAAATGGGGCTGCTTGTTTTTTTCATGTTTGAGTTCCTTGTAGAAATTGACCTTCCATATGACCCAGCAATTCCCCTATTGGGAATATACCCAGAGAAACTCAAATCATTCTACAAAAAAGATATCTGCACACGTATGTTTGTTGCAGCTCAGTTCACAATAGCAAAAACATGGAACCAACCATGCTGCCCATCAAAGCTGGACTGGATTAAAATAATTGTGGTACAAATACACAATGGAATATTATGCGGCAATAAAGAAGGACAAACATATGGACTTTGCAGCAACTTGGATGGATTTAGAGTCAATCATACTCAGTGATCTATCACAGAAGCAGAGAACAGAGTACCATATGTTCTCACTTATAAGCAGACCTTGAACAATGATAATACTATAAGAAAGGGATTGGCAGTAGTGGGAAACTGTCAGGGAAGGAGGGTGGGATTGGCATTTAAGGGAAACTGCTAGGGGAGGGAGGGGCACACCTCATCAACAAGGGTACCTGCATAATAAATATTTGTATACCTAACCCTGAATTGCACCCCACATCTTTATAATAAAAAAAAGAAAGAAAATGCCATTTTTTCTCTCTATTCTCCCTTTTATCCTATCTAGAACCTCTACACTGTAGGATAGCTTAGAAGCTGACCTGGTTTGCAGGAATTCTTCCTTCTTAGATGCCATGAAATAGTCACACACAATTTTTCTATTGTCCTCGTTTCACAATAGTATTTTTGTTCTTATGAAGTACATTTATAGAGAATGCTTACACTAAACACAAGTCTTTTACTTTGAACATTTTCACAAAGTTTATCCATTGCTCTTTTGGGATTGAGTTTGGTATAGAGTCAAGTAGTATATACTGGCCTGGGGTCAGGGGGAAATCAGAAGATCTGCTCCTCTTGGATTAATCACCTTGGGAAAAAGTACTGAGCTCTAAGGTTATTTATTTGCTTAACCTGTAAAATAAGAGGGGATGGATTTCTGAGGCTAATTTCTGAGAAGATCTTGGCGGTGTCTAGTTCTATACTAGGTGAAATTCTGAATAATTCATTCCAGGCACTGAGTGGAGGAGAGTACTTGGCACCATCTGTGTTGTCAGAACAAGGCAACACAGCTGAATAAAGCTCCTTTTTCTTGCATGATTTTCATATGGACTTATATTGAATCATGGCTCATCAGTCTATAATAAAGATAAAGATATTTTCACAATTTAAAAGGAAACTTCATTCATCCTTCATTTCCTGGTTGCCATAGCTTCCTCTTTTCCCTTCTTGCTTTTCATCTTCTTTTGTTTCCTCTTCACCACAGCAACTACGACTTGTGATTCTCAACATGGGTGTGGTTTTACTGCAATACGTGTGGCATGAAATATTTCTGTAAGCACATGAAATGCTCATGTATACATCAAGCTACCATCTTGGGTTAGCTTTTCATTTTATTTTGGTAACAGCTATATTGAGATATCATTCACTTATCTATAACATACCCATTTAATGTGTATAATACAAAGTTTTTCAGTATATTCCCAGGATTGTCACTGCACCAATTTTAGGATAATTTTGTTACTCTAAAAAGAAACCCTGTACCCATTAGCAGTCACTGCCCTTTTCCCATCCCTCAGCCCCTAGCCACCTCTGATGCACTTTCTGTCTCTATGGATTTGTCTGTTCTGGGCCTTTCATAGAAATGGAATCATACAGTGTGTGACTCTGTGACCAGCTCCTTTTACTGAGTATACTGCTATTAATGTTTGTTGAAGTCATAATATTTATCAGCACTTATTCCTTTTCATAGCCAAATAGTATTCTATCGTACGGACATAGCATATTTTGTTTATCTATTAATAAATTTAATCTATTAATTAATCTTTCTTATTTTTCCCTCTATTTTATCTACTTAGTTTGAAAATTCTGCAAAGAAATGTTAAGCTCCCCAAAAACACCAGACGGGAAGCCCACAGCTGTTTCCTTCTCCAGAATCTGCTTTATCTGTAGGTTGAAGGGGCACCCTGAGCTGTTTGTGTGAAGGCAGCATGAGAACTAGCTGACCCTTTGCTAAGAACATGAGACTCCTGAGACAGATTGCCTGGCTTGGAATCTTGGCTTTCCCACTTACTTTCAGGCAGCACTCAATGTCTTTAAACGTCAGTGTTCTCATCTTCAGAATGGGAATTATACTGCTACCTCTCTACGGCAGAGATTGCTGGTCAGCTCTATTTACCAGTTTCACTTCCAAAGTGATACAGCCCCATTTTTGGGGCACATGGCTACCCAGAATAGAGATTGCATTTCTTAGCCTCTCTTCTAGTTAGGAATGGCCATATTTCTACCTTCTGGCCAACGATAGGCGAGCAAAAAGCATCATTTAGCAGCTCTTTAAAAAGCATCTGAAGCATGCCCCTTACCATTTTTGACTTTGTCTCTTCCTCTGTCCTCTTTGGACTCTGAAGCCATAACTCAGCCCATGAGATCAAGGCCAATAATAAAATGGCTACAAAATAGAAGCTGGCCTGAAGGGGGAGGCTGCGAGTCCTAGAATCTAAATTAGTGCCATAGAATTAGGTAGTAGGTGGAAATACGCAGATATTGCTGGCTAGCAAGCTGGTGAAACTTGCTGTGTGGTGGCAAAAAGTTGGTAATTGTTTTTGAGGGATAGATATATGTTTATTACCTTAATTGTGGTGATGGTACCATGAGAATATGCAGATGCCCAAACTCATCAAATTATATACATTAAACATGTACAGATTTTTAATATCAGTTATGCCTAAATTAGTGAGAGAAAGAGAGACAGAGAGAGAGAGAGAGAGAGAGAGAGCGAGAGAAGAGAAAGAGAGAGAGAGAGAGAGAGAGAGAGAGACAGTGCCAATCTTAGATTTGAAAAAGGTTCAAAAAATGGCCTCCAAGAAGAATTAATATTAACATTGGGATCCATAATCAACGGGTATTTGGTAAAACTTACTGAATTTGTGGGGAGTTAGACCAGCAATAGATTGAGTCTGTTGCATTAGGGGACTGGTGGGGAAATTTTACAGTGGGGTGTGTGTTGGCTGTTTCTTGACACTCTTGACATAAGAGAGATGCGTTCTGACTGGGATTAGCAGCCTGTAGGCACTGGTGGAAGGGAGAACAGATGCACTGAAGGAGGGCTCTGTTGTGTCCCACAATCTATGCAGATTGAGAGTCCAGTAACTGGGGACCTGGCAGGGCTGAAAACGCCAATTCCATCTGTACCACAAACTGAAGCAGTGAGTCATGACTCAAGCTTTCCAGGAGGTCAGTTTATGACTGTAGGCTTTTCTCAAGCATCTCCTGTTGAGAGTTCTCTGGCAAATACCACCATAAGCACAGTAAAAAGACACATGGCAACACAAATCAGATTGGATGTTGTCTTTCCTCATTAGCCTACGTTTTAGATAGCCTCATGGTGGCCACTATTAAGATAAAAGAGAAGGGTCTGGAGTACAGAGGCCAGTGAGTAACAGACCAAGCAGGGTTGGCAATCTGGGCAAATCCACTGGGCAAATCTGGTCTGCCGCTTGTTTTTGTATGGTCTTGAGTTAAAAACTGATGGGAAAAAAGGGCTGTTTTCTCTCATTATATAAGTGACTACAAAATATCCTTGATTTTGCTTTTTGTCCTACAAAGCCCAAATTATTCATTATCTTGCTCTTTAGAGGAGGCACTTGCGAACCTCTAGACTAGAGTGTTAGGCATAAACATTTGGTCTAGATAGGATCTTCCACATGAAGTGACTGACTGCAGGCAAACACATAGGTAAGAAGCTTAGCAAATTTTTGAGGGAATGTTACTGCTCTAAGTAGCAACTTTCTTTACCTGCAATAGCCTGTAGTTGTTCCACCCTTGCAGCAATGCCCCTGATCCCTGACCTGCACCAGCAGGAAGTAGGTTATGCAAGCTGGCAGCCATCAAGAAGAGCACACTCTCAAAGATCTATCCCATTCTTCAAGGTAACCCTCAGGGTGCCAGATGGGCCACTGAGCAACTTACTCCAAAGCCCAAGAGGGGCTGTCAATAATCCTTGCCCTGGGGATTTGATAAACCACCATGAGCTAGTGAGTGATGGCTATGTGTTTCCCTAGTCTCCCTTTTACCTGCAGTAGTTTTATTTGCTTTAATTGTATTGTATTCCATCATTGCATATTGAGTGTGCGCATGTGTGTCCTTTAATGCATAAGTCACTGAGGTATGGGGAGTCATGTATGTTCCTGATGGAGGGGACTGAGTATCTCCCAGAGATCCTGGACTTGGGGAACATGCTATGAGTGAATGTTTCTAAACAAGTTCCAGGAGAGAAGACTGTAAAGCCACATTTTTATTTAGACATTTCAAACATTGCTATGCTTTTTGCATTTTACACAGAACATCTTTATAACTCCTGTCTTAAGAAATAAAAGCAATGAAATAAAAAGAACCCCTGTAGTGCATATTGGGCCATGGGCAATATTTATGGGCTCCCTTCAAACTTTGGAAACATGGAGAATACAGCTTTTACATTTAAACACACAAACCTCAGGGATTCTATCTCGATCTATCATCACTCTTGGGAAAGAGGTGTATTTTGTCATAGTACTTTTGTGTTTCTAACATTTTAGATTTTTTTATTTGGTTCATGTGATATTTTAAAACGGAACTCTTTAATTTTTATCTTTTGAGGGACACACCATTCTCAATTAATCACACAATCATTAAAGCTATATTTTAATAAGTTTAGACATTAGGAAAATAATACCACGAATTGTATTACCAACCCAACATGACTGTTAGGTCATGTAAGAACCATTGCAGTTACTCTCTTCTAGTTTTTTCTTTTTCTTTTTTTTTTTTTTTGAGTCAG
>NW_007249778.1:506382-580666 GCF_000164805.1 Carlito syrichta
TGGCTAATTTTTGATTTATTGTAGAGACGAGGTCTTGCCAAGTTGCCCTGGCGGGTCTCCAACCTTCAGGCTCAGGAAATCCACTCACCTCAGCCTCCCAAAGGGCTGGGATTAAAGGCTGAGACACCGAGCCCGGCCTAGTCCTTTTTAATATGGATTTTTTAATGGTTACAATAATAATATACATTAAGTTGTATTTTTTTTTTTTGAAAAATATCATGGAAAATAATCTATGCTTCTTTTTTTAAAAAACATATTTTCTTATTGTAAAATTAGGGGTTACAGTTAAGGGTTAGATATACAAATGTGCATCGTTCGGGCACCCTTGTTGATAAGGGGTGTCTCCTCATCCCCAGACAGATATTGACTACCGTTAGTCCCACCTCCCTTCTCCTCCCTACCCCCACATAGTTTCCCACCACTGTCAGTCCTTTTTTTATAGATTATGATAGATATTCAAGATCCACTATATGAATGAGAACATGTGATACTCAGATCTTTGTTTCTGTGAGAGATCACTCAGTATTATAGACTCTAGTTCCATTCAGGTTGCAGCGAAATTCATGATTTTGTTCTTTTTTATGGCTGTATTCCATTGTGTATATGTACCACATTTTTTAAATCCAGTCCTCTTTTGATGGACAGCATGGTTGGTTTTGTGATCTTGCTATTGTGAACAATGCTGCGATAAACAAACATGTGCAGGTATCTTTTTGATAGAGTGATTTGAGTTCTTCAGGGTATATTCCCAGTAGGGGGATTGTGGGGTCATATGGGAGGTCAATATTTAGAGCTTTTAGGAATCGCCACACTGTTTTCCACAGAGGTTGCACTAGTTTACACTCCCACCAACAGTGTAGTAGTGTTCCCTTTTCACCACATCTTCTCCAGCATCTGTTATTTTTTGAGTTATTGATAATTGTCATTCGGACTGGAGTTAGGTGGTATCTCAGTGTAGTTTTAATTTGCATCTCCTTGATGATTAGTGAGGTTCATGTGTCTGTTGGCTGCTTGGATGTCTTCTTTTGAGAAGTGTCTGTTTATACCTTTTCCCCCACTTTATAATGGGGTTGTTTGTTTTTTTCTTTTCAGCATGTTTGAGTTCCTTGTAGATCCAAGATGTTAGGCCTTTGTCAGACCTGGAGTTGGCAAATACTTTTTCCCAGTCTGTGGGCTGTCTCCCTGCTCACTTGATGGTTTATTTGGCTTTGCAGAAGCTTGTCAGTTTAATGAGGTCCCATTTGTCTATCTTCTCTCTTATGGTCTGTGCATTTCGGGTATTGCTCAGGAATTGGATGCCAGTTCCAATATCCATAAGGGTATGTCCTGCATTTTCTAAGGTTCTTATGGTTTGAGGTTTTACATTTAGGTCTCTGATCCATTTAGAGCTAATTTTTTGTGTATGGAGATAGATAGGGGTCTTGTTTGAATCTTCTGCATGTGGTCAGTCAGTTTTCCCAGCACCATTTACTGAATAGGTTCTCCTCTCCCCAGTGGTAGGTGGTGGAGGCTTTGTTAAAGATGAGTTGGTTGAGAAATTGAGGTTTTGCTTCTGGAATCTCAATTCTATTCCATTGGTCTATATGCCTGTTCCTGTACCAATACCAAGCTGTTTTGATTATTGTAGCTTTATAGTAAAGTTTGAAGTCTGGTAATGTGATACCTCCTGCTTTTTTTTTTTTTTTAGGATTGTTCTGGCTATTCTGGATGTTTGTGTTTCCATATGAATTCCTGTGTTGTTTTTTCTAGGTCTGAAAGAATGTTGTTGGTAATTTAATCGGTATTGCATTAAATCTGTAAATTGCCTTAGGTAGGATGGACATCTTCACAATATTGATTCTTCCAATCCATGAGCATGGGATATTTTTCCACTTGTTTGTGTCATCTTTGATTTCTTTGAGCAGTGTTTTGTAGTTTTCATTGTAAAGGTCTTTCACGTTTCTGGTTAGAAGATGCCAAGATATTTCATTTTTCTGTGGCTATTGTGAATGGAACTGTGCTTTTTATTTGGGTTTCTGCTTGTTTATTATTGGTGTAAAGAAATGCGATTGTCTTTTGCACATTTATTTTATATCCTGAGACTTTGCCAAAGGCCTTTATCAGTGTAAGGAGGTTTTTGACAGATTCTCTTGGGTTTTCAAGGTACACAATCATGTCATCTGCAAAGAGAGATAACTTTACTTCCTCTTTGGATACCCTTGATTGCCTTCTCTTCTCTGATTGCTCTAGCCAGGACTTTCAATACTATATTGGAGAGGAGGGGTGAGAGTGGGCATCCTTGTCTTGTTCCAGTTTTCAGGGGAAATGGTTCTAATTTTTGTACATTTAGGAGTATGTTGGCTGTGGGTTTCTCGTAGATGGCTTTTACTATTTTGAGGTTTGTTCCCCGTATGCCTAGATGTTCAAGGGTTATTATCAAGAAGGGATGTTGGATGCTACCAAAAGCTTTTTCTGCATCTAATGATATAATCATGTGGTTTTTGTTTTGATATCTGTTGATGTGCTTAATTACTTTTATGGTTTTATGAATGTTGAACCAGCCTTGCATCCCAGGAATGAAGCCTACTTGATCATGTTGGATGATTTTTGAGATGTGTTGTTGAATCCAGTTTGCTAGGATCTTGTTGAGAATTTTAGCATCTATCTTCATCAAAGATGTTGGCCTGTAGTTTTCTTTCTTTGTTGGGTCTTTACGTGGCTTGGGTATCAATGTGATGTTAGCTTCGTAAAATGATTTGGGGAGGGTTCCATCTTTCTCAATCGCCTGGAATACTTTCAGTAGGATTGTATCAGCTCCTCCTTAAATGTCTTGTAGAATTCTGCTGGAAAGCCATCTGGTCCAGGGTTTTTTTGGTAGGTAGTTTTCTTATTATGCAGTCAATTTCCTTGATTGTTATTAGTCTATTTAGGGTCCCAATTTCTTCTTGTTTCAACCTAGGCAGGTTGTGTGATGTCAGAAAGTTCTCTATTTCCTTAAGGTTTTCAAGTGTGTTTCCATACAAGTGTACATAGTAGTCTCTAATGATCTTTTGTATTTCTTCAGAGTCAGATGTGACTTCATCTTTTGTGTTTCTGATTGTGTTTATTTGGGCTTTTTCTCCCTTTTTCTTGATCAGTCTAGCTAGGGGACAATTGATCTTGTTTATCCTTTTGAAGAACCAGCTTTTTGTTTCATTGATTTTTTTGTATTATCTTTTTGTCTTCTATGTCCTGGATTTGGGCTTTTATTTTGCTGATCCGGATTCTTCTGCTGAAGTGAAGGTTTTGGTGGTCTTGCTTTTTCAGCTTCCTTAAGTGGTTTGTTAGGCTGTTAATTTGTGCTCCTTCCATTTTCTTCATGTGGGTTTGTAGAGATATGAATTTCCCTCTTACTACAGGTTTCATGGCTTCCCAGAGATTTTGGTAAGATATTTCTTCATTTTCATTTGTTTCCAGATATCTTTTAATCTCTGTTTTGATTTCATCATTGACCCAGGAGTTGTTTAGCATCATGCTGTTTAGTGTCCATGTCTTTGTGGGTTTTGGGGGTGTTGATGTTTATTTTTATTCCATTGTGGTGTTGATGTTTATTTTTATTCCACTGTGGTCCAAGAAGGTGCATGGTAAAATTTTGATCCTTTTAAATTTGCTTATGCTTGTTTTATGGCCAAGTATGTGTGGTTGATCTTAGAGTACATTCCATGTGGTGAGGAGCAGAATGTATATTCTGTGGTCGTTGGATGGAGTGTTCTGTAGGTATCAATGAAGTCCATTTGGTCAAGAGTCACATTGAGGTTCTGGATCTCGTTGTTGATTTTTTGTTCTGATGATCTGTCTAGGGTTGTGAGTGGGGTGTTGAAGTCCCAGATATGATAGTGTTAGAGTTGATGTCTTTTTTGAGTTTACATAGAAGCTGCTTTATGAAAGTTGGCACTCCTATGTTTGGTGCATATATGTTTAAGATGGATATTTCTTGTTGATGGATTGAACCTTCTATCATTATGTAGTGGCCTTCTGTATCTTTTTAAATTTTTGATAGCTTAAAGGGTATTTTGTCTGAGATTAAGATTGTGACTCCTCCTTCCTTTTGTATTCCGTTCCCTGAAAGTTTGTTTCCCATCCTCTTACTTTGAGTCTGTGAGTGTCCTTTCTAGTGAGGTGAGTCTCTTTAAGGCAATAAATTGTTACCTGGTGATATTTATGCATTTTGCCATTCTATGTCTTTTCAGTAGTGCATTTAGTCCATTCACATTTAGGTTAATTATTGAAATGCAAGAGTTGATCCCTGTCACAAAGTTCTTACAGAGTTGATGTTCCTGTTTGTTTGTTGTCTTTCTTTTGGTTTTGGAGTTGGTTCATGTGTGTTTTTATTTATTTATTTTTATTTTTTATTATTGAGTTGGAGTCTCACTCTGTCACCCAGACTGGAGTGCAGTGGCTGCTCCCGGCCACTGCAGCCTCGACCTGCTGGGTTCTGGCGAACCTTCCACCTCAGCCTTCCAAGTAGGTGGAACTACAGGTGCATGCTACCACACCCAGCTAATTTTTGATTTATTGTAGAGATGAGTTCTCGCCAAGTTGCCCAAGTGGGTCTCAAACCCGCAGGCTCAGGCAGTCCACTCACCTCAGCCTCCCAAAGCGCTGGGATTACAGGCTGAGCCACCGAGCCTGGGATGTGTGTTTTTAATCTTTTGCCTGTACTCTTGTGAAGAATGTTGTTGTTCTTTTTTTCCTTTTCTTCTGTGTTCAGTACCACCTTAAGTGTTTCTTGTAGAGGTGGTCTGGTGGCAGCGTAGTTTCTTAGGGATTGGATATCTGGGAAAGATTTCAATTCTCCCTCACTGATGAAGCTTAGCTTGGCTGGGTAGGTTATTCTTGGTTGAAAATGCTTATCTTTTAGAACTTTGAAGATAGGGTTTCAGGCTCTCCTAGCCTGGAGGGTTTCTGTAGATAAATCTGCTATTCTAATTGGTCTTCCCTGGTAGGTAGTCTAACCTTTTTCTCTTGCTGCCTTTAGGATTTTTTCTTTTATAGTTTGTTTAGGTGAATTATTATGTGTCTGGGAGTTGGTCTTCTCATTTGTTGTCTTGCAGGAGTTCTCTGAATCTCTTGTATTTGAATTTTTGCATTAGATGAGATGAGGGAAGTTTTTTGATGAGATGAGGGAAGTTTTCTTGAATGATTTTATGAAATGTTTGTTCTAGTGTGGCCTCTGACTCTCTCTCTGCCTCAGGAAGGTCAATTACTCTTAGATTGGGTCTCATGAAGTAATCACTCATCTCTTGAAGGTTTTGTTCTGTCTTTTTAAGCTTCTTTTCTATGTTTTTGACATTTTGGGTTAGTTCTGTATTTTGGTCTTCAAGTTCTGAGATTCTTTCTTCTGCTTGGCTAATTCTGCTTTCCATGCTTATTAGTTTGTTATTTATTTCCATCACAGTATTCTTTACTGCTTTTAGTTCTGTCATCAGCTCCTTCCTATTTTCCTCTTGTCTCTCCTCAATTTTTTAAATTCTCTCTATCAATGTCTTGATGTCTGGGTTTGTTGTATGTGACCAGTCATTCTGGGGACTCTTCATTGTTTGTGTTCTGAAGTCTGTTTTCTCAGTGTCTGACCTTCCAGGGGTGTGTGTGAGAGACCTATATTCTTTTTTTGGTTTTTCTTCATGTGTGCAGATTTTTTCTCCCTACTTTTCCCTTCCCTCCACATCCCCGTCTTCTTTAATTCTGTTATTCAGGGGTGGAGGGGTTGCTTTTACTTCTGTTTGTTTAATCTCCTATTCTTCCTAATGTATTTCCTCTTGCTTTGTTCAGTTCTGGAGTTGGACTGTAGGCTGAGGGCAGCCTTTTTTGCAATTTTGGGATTTAATTAAGGGGGAAACTGTGATTCAAAATCTCCCTGCAGATCCTGGTATCCGCCAACAGGTGTATGGATAATCTGAAACCCACTTCCCACTGCCTTGGAATCTTTCCATGCAGTGGGGTTGTAGGTTTACTCCCTGTAAGCAATATAAGGTTAACAAAGGAAGAGAATGGAGCAGGCAGTGGGGGGAAGAGGGGGTTGGAGAGAGAGAAGAGTGACAGGGAAAACAGATGAGTGTACCAACTGGCAAGTGAAAAGAGACGCAAATACTGAAACAAATAAAAAGAAACACAATAGCCATGACTGAAAACTAACCAATAACCATATAAAAAACCAAAACATACAATGATGCTAACGTACAAGCTAACCAACCTCCTTATTGGTGTGCTATTCCTCTATGCAAAGATGGGGTTTACAGAGAAATAAGAAAAAAGAAACAAAAAAGGAAAAGGGATAGATTAAAGCCAGTAAACTAACAGAACCAACCAATCACCCTCTGAGACTTTTCCTTTAAGTCCAATGTCTTTTCAGCTCTGATTTCTAGCTGTCTTTGCAGGTTGGTAGAATTGTTCGCAGTTAGGGTCAGTTGCCCCTGGCCTGCTGTGAAGAACAGTTCAGATATGGGCTCCTCACCCAGTCTGTTACTGAGATCTGGCCTTGTCTATTTATCAAGGGGGAAGAGCATCTGTCATTCCCGTTTTGATGTTGTTACCTTAAGTCCCCAGCAGGTGGCGCTATATCACCATTCCTGTAGACCTTTATCTGCAGCTGCTGAAAGCCTGCAGTTCAGAGGGGAGGGAGCCTGTGACCGTATCTGCGCTGGCGGCGGCCACCTCCTCATACACGAGGGAACTCCACAGGCCTGGCTCTGGGCAAGGGGCATGGTGTGGCAGTGGCAGTGGCAGCAGCAGCCGGGCAGTGGCAATCTCAGAAGATCCTGCTTGTGGGGGCTTCATGGTCTGAAGTTGTGGGTTGCCTCAGCCATGGGGGGGCAATGACCGCAGAGGTGGCATATGTGGCTGCGGCGGCGGCCCAGACCGCTGTGATATTTGAGCAGTGGCGGCAGTGGTGGCCGAGCTGCCTGTGAAGAGCAGGCTGCCGAAGATGGGAGCTGCAGCCTGTGGGAGAGAGCTAGGGTCTTTATGAGTGTTCTCTTTCACAGAGGGTCTCACAGACCATGCTGGAAGGCCCCAGTCTATGTTTCTATATAGTCTTGTACCTTGAGCTTTTGAATGCCTGCGGTTCTATCCAGTAGAGATTTGTGCTCTAGACATCTACTATCATGCAATAAACCACTCAGAACTTAGTGACTTAAAGTCACAATAATCATTGTCTTATCTCATGGTTTCTGTGTGTCAGGGACTTAGGAAGGACTTGGCTGGGTGCTTTGGGCCCATGTAGTTGCTATCCTACAATGGCTCAATCTGGGAAACAGAAGTCTTGGGCAGTTGGAGCTTGGTGTGCATCGTTCCCTTTCTATGTAGTCTCAGGGCTTCTCAATGTAGGCTTTCATGTTGGTTCGTTTGGGTTTCCTCACAGCATGGTGGCCTCAGGATGCTAGGGCCTCTTGTGTGGTGGCTCAGACCTCTAGCACAAGTAATCTAGTAAGTCCAGCAGATGCTGTGTTGTCTTTTGTGATCTTCACATAGTGCCACTTCACCTGTATTCTATTAGCTAACTAGTAATCGAGGTCAGCTCAGATTCAAGGGGACGGAATACATCTCAGTACTGAGGGAAGAATTTGCTGCTGTTTTTGTTCATTTATTTACTTATTTATTGGGTTGGAGTATCACTCTATTGCCTAGGCTGGAGGGCAGTGGCATGCTCATGGCCACTGCAGCCTCGACCTGCTGGGCTTAGGGGATCCTTCCTCCTCAGTCTTCTAAGTAGCTGGCACTACAGGCATGCACCACCACGCCTGGCTAATTTTTTGATTTATTGTAGAGGTGAGGTCTCATCATGTTGCCCAGGCTGGCCTTGAACCTGTGAACTCAGGCAGTCCTCTCACCTTGGCCTCCCAAAGTGCTGGAATTATAGGTGGGCCACCGTGCCCGGCCTTGCAGATGTTTTAATATGACCTCAGTTCCATAGCCAGTTTAATTTTTCTTCTATCATTGAGCATTTGTTTTCTGATATTAAAAAATAATGTTATGATAAACATCTTCATGTATATAACTTTTTTCTCATTTGAATAGAAACAGGATTATTATTAAATCATATGATATAATGTTTCATGTGGTTCCTAAAATGTATTGTCATGTAATTATTCAAAAGGATTCTGTAAATTTAAAATGCTACATGTAGTTCCGGCTACTTGGAAGGCTACTCTGGAGTCAGTAGGTTAAGGCTAGGGTGGCCGTGAGCATGCCACTGCCCTCCAGCCTGGGCGATGCAGTGAGATTCCAATTAAAAAATAAACTACGTGCATTGCAGGTGAAAATATCCTTGAACCGCCAATACTAACAATATAAATTACCATTAGACTTTTATTTTGTTAATATGTAAAGTGGGTACCTTAATGTTTTTTAAATTTGTGTTATTTTTACAATTGGCAAAGTTGGCTTTTATGTTTGTGAGTTTTAGTATCTTATTGTCTTCTTGGCTCTTGATGCTCATTGCAAGTTTCATTAACTTTGATATGTCAAAAGTATCAATCACTTCTATATCATATTTGCCCAGTTTTTTTTTTTTTTTTTACTTTGGTTAATAATTTTCTTTGTAGTGTAGGTGTTTTTAATGTTTCTGTCAAATCTGTTCATTGTTCTTTCTAATTTCTCTTGTCACATTTGCAGTATTTAGAATGTTTTTCCCTTTCAACCTTTTCAGACACACTAAACTACTAATCATCCGAGTGTCTGTATTTATATTTTAATGGATGGAGTTTTATATTTAACATCTTAATCTATATACAATTTATTTATTATATTACTTGGTTCTAAAATCATTTTTCCCCAATGCTAATCAGCAAAACCAACATTACTGAATATTTCTGCCTTTACTTTCATTGATTTATGTTGTCTTTTTTTAACAATATATTGCATTCTTATTTGATAATTTAATCTAATTCTGGACTATTTGCTCTAGTTAAATTAAATAGTTTCCTTTGTTATTTCTCTTTGATATGCTTATCTGTTTTTTTCTCTTAGATGAACTTTAGAATCAATAGGTACTATGTTTGAAGAAAAATATTTGTGAATATGATTGAACGATTGCCTTAAAGTTTAAAATTCATCTTGGGAGTCTTCTCATTTTTCAATATTTAGTTTACAAATACAGATGCATTGTATATCTTATTTATTCAAGCTTTTAAAAAGTATTTTTTAATTTACTGTAGCTCTCTACCTGTGTCTATATGCTTGATTTAGAAACCAAAGTTTCTTCTCTTCTTAAGGGCCAGTGCCTAGAACAAGATGTTCATGCTGTCAGATTTCTCTTGAGCAATCCTTTTAACTCTTATTTTTTAAATTTTATTTTATTCGAAATACCTATATGATTTTTGTCATAATTTTTTTTTTTTTGTAAAACTGATGCTTAGAAACCAAATAGCAGTCAGAGTCGATGGGTTGGGAAAGGAGGGCGTGCAGATTTTATTTATAAGAAAGAGGAAGGGAAGAAGCAGAGTTGGTAGAAGCTAAGAGAACAGCAACAGTTGTCTAACATGGTGCTTGGGAGTTCAAGACACATGTGCAACCCATGTCTCTGTTAGAGCCAACACAGCGTGTTGTAGAAAGTGGCAATAACAGAAATGTTCCATCTGGAAATTTCTGTCAAACTTAGAAGCCTGGACCCTTTTCCAGTGGTTATCCAAACAGCAGATAGGCATTGATGCCTTTTGTGTGGGCACAGGGGACTATGGCTGTCTATATGCTGGGCCGCCAAGTTTCCAAGAAGGGCCTACTTCTTGCCAAATTATATCTCCTTTGCCTGCTGGATCATGTTTGAACCTTCTTTGAGAAGAACCTAAATGTTCCACTCCACATTCAGAAATGAGGCTTAAAAAGCCTGGCAGAGACAACTCTTAGGCTAAAGTGTAAACAATGAATAGCTCATCCTCTTCTGAACTTTGCAAGGAGAAGGGGCTTCAGAGCATGAAGAAGGGTCAGGTAAAACAAGGGAATGATAACGGGCAAAGGGGAACAAAGAGAAACATGAGGGGAACCCATGTCCTGGGTTGTGGGCTCACGTGTTTCCCACTGACTGGGTCTCTGGAACGGGGATATCTGGACACAGGCACAGGGCAGTAATGGAGAGCAGTGGCTGATGGGTCTGCCTCTTAAGCACTGTCTTCTCTTCATTTTAAATGTCTCAGTCTCCAACACACAGGCACATAACGGGTCACACCTCTCCTCCAGCAGGACGACCCCGGGGTGGAGTTTGAATTGACAATCAGTTCCAGTAAGTGATGAGAGGTCTAGGAGCCTCATCCAGGAAAAGAGAAAAAAAGAGAGCCAGGAAAAAGGGACTGAAGTGGGAGGGAGGAAGCAGGGCATAAATGGTTCACAAGTTACCAAACCGGAGGTCATCTTCACTGTGCACCAAGCAAATGGGATTCGCATTCCATGTCACCTCCAATGTCACCTTTGCCGAGCGTCAGGCTGAAGCCCATGCCCTGGCGAAGGCCACCCCAGCTGCTTCTTGTTTCAGGCAAAACTTCCCATTTAATGGTGAGGGAGCACATACATCACACACTATTAAAACTGCCAGTTTCCATCTCTTTCGCACCATTAGTAGAATGTATATATCATTAAAGGAAGTGAGTTACAATATAAAAATATGGTAATTCAGACTGTCAGGTCACAACTGACAGCACATTCAGGAGGCTGCTTTTCTGAGCTGTCTCCAGAGACCCTATATTTAGCGAAAAGATGTTTCCCAGAAAAGTTTTCATAAATATTCTCCATGGAAGGAAAAATGTATATTTATCACTTCATATAAAAAGAAACCTAAAGCAAATGTTTTAGTAGCTGGCTTCTCAGAAATTGGATGAATATTTTTAATCCATACCTGGGAGAATTTTTCTTATCAACTTGATTAGAGTCAGAAAATGCTGTAGTCTGGGTTACCCATGATGCTATTAGCAGTGTTATCCTCACCTTTTCCCCTTCTTTGTCCTCCCTGGAGCCATACTTCATATCCCGTGTTCTGATTCTGGTATTAGAGAGTGCATTAATCATGTTTTTTATTTCGTGTATTTTATGATGCTTTGATATCTTGGGGCTTTGCTGTCTGGGGAGAGATGGCCCTCCCAGGACGGGCTAATTCCTAGAAATAGCAAATGGTGCCCCTGTGAGTGAAACATCTATATGCAAACCAACCTCGAAAACAAACAAAAAACCAAAACCAGCCCAAAGCCCATGTCAACCACCTCTTTTATCAGTCAACTATCCTGTATTTCTGATCTAATCAGCCCAGGGCCAGGTACAACTCAGAGTTAACTCAGGACATCCCCTATGCCCTGGAGGCCTCTGGACCTATTCAAGCTAGCCAGTCCAAAACCTATTTAGCTTGGTTACCACCTTGCCCTTCAGTTATGCTCCCTCCATAGTGTGGAGTGTCTCTTCTCTTGGGAACCATGAGTGACAAAAATCTTTTCAATGACAATTATCTCCTGATCTGTTGGCCTCACTAGAACTGAATTACAATAAAGCCTTTGTTTCAAAACAGGGAGGCAGAGAAAAGTGTCATGAATCTGCTCTCCAACAGTTCAGAGCGGTAGAGTTAAGGATTATCCCGCACTGCATATAAAAAATTCCACCTGACTGCTGCTTTATCATGTTTGGTCTCAGTTAAAATGAGGCTTTTTATGGTTCAGTGGGTCATCCTGCCTACTGTCTGAGAACTGTACATTGATGAAAAGCTTTGTAATCCAGCAGCCACAGGAGGGAAGTATAAGGAAAATGAAGTCTGAAAGGTTGACGTTAGACACCGCAGGCCAGGCCAGGGTGGGAAATTCAGTGAGGTGAGAAGACTCGAAACAGAGGAGCCAGATTGGGGAAAAAGGAGAAACATTCATTGAGGATGGAATGAGGTGGAGAAAATGTGATTCAACAGAATCCCTCTTAGGCAGAGCACTGGTTTCTGATGAATGCCTTGATAAATGAGCTGGGCAACACGTTGGTCCCCAAGAGATGCAGATGAAAAATGTTGACGTGGCTGTGTGTGAGGATGTCACAGCTTCTTAGGGCGAGGAGACGTAGAGTATGGGCAACAGCTACTTACAGTGAGTGCCCCATAGGGTACATTTGGGAGCTATGTGAGCACAAAGGAAGGATGGCAGAGAAGTCATCCTCTAGAACCAGAAAGTGTAACACTTGGAGCAAAGTGGGGGAGAGGAGGTGTTTTTAAGCTGGTTCCAAGCAAAGCAGATCGACTGTGAAAAGGCCAGAGAGAAAGTGAAGGGAAGGGTTTCCAAAGGACAATTGTATGAATAAATTTTCATTAAAAATATTTTTTAAATTGTGATAAAAATCATATAACTGCTGGGTGCGGTAGCTCACACCTGTAATCCCAGCACTTTGGGAGGTGGAGGCCAGAGGATTGCCTGAGCCCAGGAGTTTGAGACCAGCCTGGGCAACTTGGCAAAAACTCATCTCTACAATAAACTAAAAAAAAAAATTAGGGAGATGTGGTGGTGGACACGTGTAGTTCCAGGTACTTGGAAGGCTGAGGTGGAAGGATCACCTGTGTCCAGCAGGTCGAGGCTGCAGTGGCGCTGAGCGTGCTACTGCACTCCAGCCTGGGTGACAGAGTGAGACTCGGACTCAAAAAAAAAAAAAAAAAGAAAGAAAATTACATAACATAAAATTGGCCATCTTTCACCATTTTAAGTGTACAGTTCAGTAGTGTTAAGTATATTTGTACTGTTGTTGCAACAGGTCTTTAGAACTTTTTAACTTGCAGAACTGAAACTCTATGCCATTGAATAACAACTCTGTCTTCCCCCTACCCTCCGGTCCCTGGAAACACTTATTCAACTTTTGGTTTTTATGAGTTTGGCTACTTGCTACCCCATGTAAGTAGAATCATACATCTGTCTTTTTGTGATTGGCTTATTTCACTTAGCATCATGTCCCTCAAGTTTCATCCAACTTGTAACATACTATGGGCTCTCCTTTGTTTTTAAGGCCTGTTAACAGGAACACCAAACTCTGTAAAATATTTTTAAAGAGATTTATCTTGAGCCAATATGATTCACCATAGCCTGGGGAACACAGACTCAAAAGATCCTGAGAAAGTGCACTCGGGGTGGTTGGGTTACAGTTTGGTTTTATACATTTTAGGAAGAAAGGAATTGTAGGTAAAATCATAAATAAATATGAAGAAGATACACATAGGTTTGGTCTGAAAAAGCATAATATCTTAAAGCAGGGGTTTACAAGTCATAAGTGGGGTTTTAAGGATTATTTTTAAGCTTGGTCTAAAGACTTGAAGCCAGTAGAAAAAAAACAAACAAAATGCTTAAGTTAAGATAGGGTATCTGCTATCTGTCATGTGATGGGATACCAGAGTATGGTTGGAAAATAAACCACTTTATACTGGGATAATAGAAAGATACATTTCATGAAATTTTAGGGTTTGTAGGGTATGATTTAACCCTTGCCTTGCGTAGCCTTAGATCTTGTTTATAATTTGATATCACAATGCCCCAAATGTCTGTTCTGTCTGTCTTATGATCTCTCTTTTAACCTTAATGCTGGTCAGTTGTGCCTAAGCTCCAAAAGGTAGGAGAATTTCAGGTTTTTCCAGGGTCCTCTTTGCAGAGAGGGGGTTTTCGTTCAGTCTGTTGGAGAGGCTTAAACTTTTACTTTCAGTTTACAGGATGAATAATATTCCTTTGTATGTTGTATTAGTCTACTTTGTTGTTTTAAAAGGATACCTGAGACTGAGTAATTTATTTTGAAAAAGTTTATTCGGCTCATGGTTCTGCAGGCTATCTAAGAAGCATAGAGCCAGGTCTGCTTCTGGTGAGGACCTTAGGAAGCTTCCACTCATGACAGAAGGCGAAGAAGGGAAGTTGGCATGTCACATAGTGAGAGAAGAAGCAAGAGAGTGAGGGGATGGGTGCCATGCTCTTTTAAACAACCAGCTCTCATGTGAAATAACAGAGTGAGAACTCACTCATTGTCATGAGACTGATACCAAACCATTCATGAGGGATTTACCCCCATGATCCAAACACCTCCCATTAGGCCCTGTCACCAACATTGGGGGGTAAATTTCAACATGAATTTGGAGGTGACAAATATCCAAATAATATCAACTATGGATGCCAAATTCTCTTTATTCATCTATCAATGGGCATTTGAATAATGTCAAAATGAACATGATGTGCAAACATCTCTTTGAGATCTTGTTTTCAATTCTCTTGGATAAATACCCAGAAGTGACATTGCCGGATCATATAGAAGATTTTTGTTTTTTGAGTTTGAAGTCTTACTCTGTTGCCCAGGCTGGAGTGGCATGCTCACGGGCTCCGAAGCCTTGTCCTGCTGCGCTCAGGTGATCCTCCCACCCCAGCCTTCCAAGTAGCTGGAACTACAAGCACGTGCCACCACACCCAGCTAATTTTTTGATTTATTGTAGAGATGAGGGGGCTCACCAAGTGGCTCAGGCTGGTCTCAAACCTGTGGGCTCAGGCAATCTTCTCACCTCAGCCTCCCAAAGTGCTGGGATGATAGGCGTGAGCCACTGCATGCCGGAAGCCGCAACCTCTAAAGAGGTAAAATGGAGGTTACCTGAAAATGGGAAAAACACTGACTGGGAGCAGAGCCCCAGTGGGAAGCAGCCACGATGGAGGTAGAGCCCCATGGATCCTATTGAAGGACTCCTTTTGGCCTAAAGGAATGTGTGCTTAGGCTTGAAAAACACTCCCTTGATAAATAAAACAATTAGCTAGAATGTGCAAGGATGTGGAATTCGCAGTAAACCTATGTATGGAAACGTAAAAAGGGCTCAATAGCAAAAATGTTCCCCCTGAAGGGACAAGGGAATGCAAATTTTGAAACCTTTAGCTAAAAAGGAAAAACAAGTACTTCCTCATATCCTTTAAAAGTAACAACATTGACAGTTGTGATTGATGAGGAAGTGAGAAACTGAGACAGAGTATCTCCAAAAACAGGTGTTTTCGGGAAAAACAAGTCACAGACATGCCTTTTGATTTAAGAAATATTATAGTTTAATTAGAAAGAGGGTTAAAATTAAAGTAAGGATTAGAATTAAATAAATAGCAGTTATAATCAAAAGATAAATGTTTATTATAGATGTAGGTATTAGTTAAATATAAGGAATAGGAAATAATTAAGTTTTAAGGTAAACTTAAAATTATATACACTTAATGTAGGTTTAAAATTAAATACATTTAGGATTAGAAGTAAGATTAATTTCATATATAAGTGTAGATTTAGATGTAAGTTTTGTTTAGAAATATAAAATGTAAAATAGGTGTTAAGAAAATAGGAAGTAATATAGATAAGGCAATTAAAATTAAGAAAGTTAAATTTTTAAAAAAATAGAGCATTAAGAATTCATAGTGGGTAAGGTAGGGGTGGTTATATAAAAGAAAAAACAAGTCAATATATTGCTGCTAAAAGTATATATAAGGGTAGAATTAAGAAAATAGATTAGTAAAGGAAAAGAAATAGAATAGCGAAGGGAAGAGATTCAGTTGGCCTAGAGGTCACAGGATGTGGCTGATAAATTCTTGGCAGCTGGTATTTTGTTACACCACCTGGTAGCAGGAAGGAACAAAATGAAACTTGTAAAGGTCAACTTCCCCATAAACAAAAGAAAAAACATGATGTAAACATTTAATGTGTAACATGGGATACATTTTGTGGGTAGAGGGGTCAGTAAAAAAACTATATAAGCTTGTAAGAATTGAATCAAAATTGGCAGAGTCTTGAGCTCTCCCCAGGAAGAGGATTCCTGTCGTTTTTGTCTTTTCTTTTTCACCGCTTCTCGATTCCACCATCTCAAGCCCTGACTCTCTCCTGGAGCTGGACTCCAGCACCTGCGCCCGGCCAAGATTTTTAGTTTTAAAGATCATTCTGACTAGGCGTGGTAGCTCACACCTGTAATCCCAGCACTTTGGGAGGTGGGGGCGAGAGGATTGCCTGAGCCCATGGATTTGAGACCAGCCTGGGCAACATGGCAAGACCTTGTCTCTACAGTAAATTAAACAATTAGCTGAGCATAGTGGCACACGCTTGTAGTTCCAGCTACTTGGAAGGCTGAGGTGGAAGGATCACTTGAGCCCAGCAGATCAAGACTGCAGTGACTATGAGTGTGCCACTGTACTCCAGCCTAGGTGATAGAGTGAGACTCTAACTCAAAAAAAAAAAAAAATTCATCTCCCTGATGATTAGGTTGAACATTTCTTCATGTGTTTGTTGGCTGCTCAGATGTCCTCTTTTGTGAAGTGTCTGTTCATATCTTTTGCCCATTTTATAATGGGGTTGTTTGTTTTTTCTTTTCAGCACGTTTTAGTTCCTTGTAGATCCAGGATGTTAAGCCTTTGTCAGACCTGGTGTTGGCGAATATTTTTTCCCAGTCTGCAGGCTGTCTCCCTGCTCTCTTGATGGTTTCTTTGGCCTTGCAGAAGCTTCTCAGTTTAATAAGGTCCCACTTGTCTATCTTCTCTCTTATGACCTGTGGGTTTCGGGTTTTGTTCAGGAATTGGATGCCAGTTCCGATTTCCACAACTCAAAAAATAACAGCTGCTGGAGAGGGTGTGGCGAAAAGGGAACACTTCTACACTGTTGGTGGGAGTGTAAACTAGTGCAACCTCTCTGGAAAGCAGTGTGGCGATTCCTAAAAGCTCTAAATATCAACCTCCCATATGACCCCGCAATCCCCCTACTGGGACTATATCCTGAAGAATTCAAATCACTCTATAAAAAAGATACCTGCACACATATGTTTATCACAGCATTGTTCACAATAGCAAGAACCTGGAAACAACCATGCTGCCCATCAAAAGAGGACTGGATTAAAAAAATGTGGTACATATACATGATGGAATACTATGCAACCATAAAAAAGAACAAAATCATGAATTTCGCAGCAACCTGGATGGAACTGGAGTCTATAATACCAAGTGACCTCACACAGAAACAAAGATCTGAGTATCACATGTTCTCACTCATATAATGGACCTTGAACATCCAATGTAATACTATAAGAAAATGACTGACGGTACTGGGAAACTATGGCGGGGGGGGATGGGATTAACAGTAGCAAATATCTGTCTGGGGACGGGGAAACACCTCTTATCAACAGGGTGCGTGAATGAAACGTAATTGTACACCTAACCCTTAACTGTACCCCACAAAACCATAATAAAAAATATTGATAAGAAAATAATAAAAAATAAAAAAAATAAAATCTACCAGAAGACGGGCTCGGTGGTTCAGCCTGTAATCCCGTGCCTTGGGAGGCTGAGGTGAGTGAATTGCCTGAGCCTGTGCCTGAGACCTGCCTGGGCAACTTGGTGAGACCTCATCTCTACAATAAATCAAAAAATTAGCCGGGTGTGGTGGCACGTGCCTGTAGTCCCAGCTACTTGGAAGGCTGAGGTGGGAGGATCGCCGGAGCCCAGCAGGTCGAGGCTGCAGTGGCTGGGAGCAGCCACTGCAGTCCAGTTTGGACAAAAGAGTGAGAATCCAACTCAAATAAATAAATAAATAAATAATAAATAAATAAATAAAAATCTACCAGAAATTTAAAAAAAAAAAATTCAGGCAAGAAGTAAGAAATAATGACTTCTGAAGCTAAAGTAGCAGAAGTGGAACACAAGGAGTAGATGGATCTCGGGTAGAAGGATCATGACTGTGCTGCCTGGTAGGTGGGAGGGATGTGGGAGGGATAAAGGAGGAGTGGATGATGGGATGAAGTTGTTTCTGGTTTGGGTAATTGGGTGAATCATGGAGTCTGTCATTGTGGTAGAAACCCGGGAAGAAGAGGTGGGCTGGATCCTAAATGTGTTTTGGAAGGTGCCTCAGGCAGCAGTGGAGAAAGCCTGGAGGTGGAGAGGTCAGCTTTGCAGTCCCAAAGACAGCCTGGCCCAGGGTGGCTGGAGCAGGGGTGGAAAAGAGAGCCAAGGCCTGAAAGAGCAACCATGACAGAATCTGCAACAGGGCCAGCTGACCAGTTGATTGAAGGGGCCTTCTAGAAGAGATGTCTCTCATAATCTTGACGGGATTTTGAAGAGATTGATGGTTCTCTTAGGGTCTTCGTAAATATTTTGCATGGTTTTAGACAATTGGGTTTTGCGATATCTATGGAATATGTGTAAATATCTAGGTGGCAGTGGTGGAATACTAGTTTTGTTGAACCCAGGACTCTAATGAGAGAGATAGAGACCACAAAGAGCCAGCTCCGATGCAAACACATGGGGGTCTTTATTCAGGCTCGAGTCTGGGCTCACGCCCGAAACAGCAGCTTCAGGGACGAGAGCCTCGATCCAGCATGGCAAGCAGCTTTTATATATCATTACAGAGGGAGGGGAAAGAACTTTAAACTTGTTTTTACATGATAGGGTAATTTTTCCTAATGGGTACGGGGACACTTGGGATTGGTCTGGTCCGCTTAGCTACCTGTGATTGACTGGGGAGCTGCTAAATGAGCAGAGTGGAATGTCAGCAGGCAGGCTAAGCAAAGGAATGTCCGGGAGGGGTTTATTACTTGACATTCACATACTGCTAGCACCAGTTGCGGAAGCAATCGGTTATTTTATGAGACAAACAAAAATTAAACTTAACAAAATTCTAAGTACAAACATTGCAAACAGATACAGTGAACGTGGGGTAGGAATTCATATAGTAATAGCTCTTTTAGAGTTTTTTTTTTTTTTTAATCTCTTGGGTCTCTCAGTTTCGTACTTTTTATACTTCAAGTTAAGTACTATTTTGGTACTTGTAATTTTTAATTATAGCTTAAGGCAGAGGTCATGACTAACTAATACAGATTTAGAAGTCAGTCATCAACATGTAAGTGGGAAATGATGTCATAGCGTAAGTGAAATTTAGAGCAAGGAGTGTTGAGAATAAAGGCCTGTGGGATGGCAACATTTTAGGGGCAAATAAAGGGAAAAGAGACAAGAATGGAAAATGAAAAGGGTTAGAAATGGAACAAAGGAGAGAGAGGTATTAGAGAAGCAAAGGGGCGAAGACAGAAACAGGGCAGAGATTTTTGGGGTTGGTGGACCAAGTCTGGGTTGAACAGAGCAGATGTGTTATCCTATCCCTACCTCTAGCCATTTCATGAATTTCGTCAATGCAAAGATTTTTTTCAAGTTGATAGTGCCATATTTGTTACTTTCTACAAGTGGGTGGGAGGCGTGATTGTGCTCTGGGTGATACATTTTTGGTGTTGTCATGGCTGGGACAGGGGTGCTACAGGCATGTGGTGAGTCAGGGCCGGGAATGCAGTTAAACATCCTATGATGCCCAGGATGGCCCCAAGGCAAAGATCCATCC
This sequence comes from Carlito syrichta, assembly GCF_000164805.1. NCBI lineage: Eukaryota > Metazoa > Chordata > Mammalia > Primates > Tarsiidae > Carlito > Carlito syrichta. Next base: position 525,697 of record NW_007249778.1, read on the forward strand.
AGCTCAATAGATCAAGAGACGAGGCTGAGAAACCCTGCTACAGACTTGTCTGTTGGATAGACTCATCCCACACATCTATTTAAAAAGCTTCAGGCCCTTTGTTTACAGTGAGAACTGTCTGCTACCACATGCATTCTAGCTCTTTCTAGTGTGTGGCCCCAAAATGGGGCCTTCTTTCAAAGTGGGTATTTGAAAGATCTAGCCAGCAGCTCACCTTTTCAACCGACTCAATCTGTACAGTAATTTTAGAAATAAAAAAAAATGCCATCCCAGACATAAGGGAAATATATTCAAAGAATTAAACATCTGAACTCAGCGAGATCCCTCTTTGCTTGGTGCTCCCCTCCCAACTGCTGCTGTGGATCCACTCACTGAAGAGTCTAGCGTGAAAATGAGTCTTCTCCTGGTTGAACTTCAGCACTCTTTGAAGCTTTCGTTTTGCTGGTTCTCCTGGGCATGTTGGCTACAGAGCCCTTGAGTTCTTTTTAGCTAAGCTTATCACACTTGAGTTTTTTATTTTTATTTTTTTCTTTGAGAGCACTTGCTAACAGCTCCACTTCCTTGAAACCAAAAGGCATTAATTTTTACTACTGGGCAGCTAAGCTTCCTGGTCTTCCTATTGATTCCTGGGGTCCTGCTCTAGGACCAGTTTCTGCTCCTCAGTGGGGTGGAACAGGCACAGGGATACAGGATGCTGTGCGTCCATATGTTCATCTCAGGTTTGCCTCTTGCCTCCTCAGAGCTCATGGTCCACACGAGACCCCTGCAGCTTCACCAACTGGGGTAGAACCTGCTCTGTCACCCACCCGCTGGATGACAAATGACTCAATATTGCCCTTTCTGCTAACTTCTTCATGTAAAATGAGAATAACAGGACCTCTTGCAAAAGGTTGTTTTGGGTAAATATATGTAAAATGCTCAGATCAGCCCCTGCTGCGTGCCAAGTCCTCAAAATAATGCTAGCAACACGAGTTATTAGACAGTTTCAGTTTTCTAGTGCCGCTGTAACAAAGTGCTACAAGTTGGGGGCTTAAAATAACAGAAATGCATTTTCTCACAGTTCTGCAAGCTAGAAATTTGACATCAAGGTGTTGGTGGGGCCACGCTCCCGCTGAAGGCTCTGGGGAAGAGTCCTTCCTACCTCTTTCTAGCTCCTTCGGGTTATTGGCAGTCTCTGACATTCCTTGGTTTGTAGCTGCATCACTCCAACTTTTACCTCTGTCTTCAAATGACTTTCTCACCCGTGTGTCTGTGTGTCTCCATATCTCTCTCTCTTAGTGACACCAGTCATTGAATTTAGTGCCCACTCCTTGTCCAGTATAACTTTATCTTAACTAATTGTATCTGTAAAGACTCTATTTTTGAGTAGATCACATTCTGAGGTTCTGGCTAGACATTACTTTTAGGGGACGCTATTCAACCCGCTATAGAACCATTAAGGTTAATCAATAAATTCATATTGGTTCAGTAAGTGCTCCTCTTGGTAAGGAAAACTTACCGATATGTTTATCTTCTTCAGACAAAAGTTAAAAGTTGGTTCTTGAAGCCTTTTTGCATGTGATAGCCTGAATGCCATCCTGTAGAGACAATTTACAAAAAAATGAAAAATAGTGTTTGATTCAGACTTCCTTGGCATGAGAGCTAGGAAGAGGAGACTTAATCCAATTCAGCCCACCACCTGTCTAAGACAAGGTGACAGACCTCCATGTAATCAGCTCAGGAAGCAGCATCTTCTGTAATGCAAAAAGTCACTTTTCGGGTTTATGCTGAACAAAGCCAGGTATGTGTGTTCAGAACACTGAGCCTCGCAGGGCCCCAAGGCGGCATCAGAAAACACATAGTAAGGCAATGGTGCCTTGCAAATACACTATTTATGGACAAAAAAGCTACATATATATTATCTCTTGAGGTGGGTGTCCCCTCCCTCAGGTTTCTCATGTGGGAGACACTGCCAGGCACACAGACTTATCTATGCATTCTCCAGCATATACTGCCTGAAGTTTGGCACGGTCCCAGTCCAAGGTTTGTGCCGATATCCTTTTCATTTTTGTCTTATGTGAATCCCAGGTGATGCTTACCAGGTCAATATCTGAACATAGTCAAATGCATCAAATACCCACTTGACTTTCACAGAACGTACTTGAGAACACTGAACTTTATATATGTTGGTGACTGCCCTTACGGGCACATCTTTGTGAACCATTTATGTGCACACAAGTCACCCGGGGGGTCTTGTAAAAATGCAGATTCGAATCAAGACGTCTGGGATGTGTCTAAGATCCTGCATGTCTAGCACATTCCCAGGTGATGCTGATGCTTCTTATCCATGGCGAGAACAATGGATGGTTTAACTAGCAAGGCATTGTGCCAGCTGCCCCACCCAAATCCTCCAACAGGTCTGCAGCCAGAGAAAGGGTACTTGTGGAACAAGCTTATGGAATTTGAGAGTGAGAAATACATTCACTGTCGAAGGGATACAGCTATGTGTAGGGAAATAATGCCAACCAGAAATTGGGTAGCAGGTATCGGGTTTTAAGTCCTGGCCTTGCTACTGATCTTGGATATACTGTTAAGTCTCTCTAATGCCTCAGTTTCTGAACCTGTACGATAGGTGTAATGACTCTCTCTTTAACTCCCTATCACTCAGGGTTGGTGAAAGTTAATTGACGTGATGTATTTTTGAAAACTTTGTGAAAAGTGCAAAATATTGTGAAAAGCAAGTTGTTCTTTCCCTGCAGGCTGTCGAGAAAATGAAAGACTGGTATTGGTCCCAGCAGGAAAGTGCTGTGACATAAAGAGCCCCATTCCTGATATTGCTACGTGCCTTTTTTGAGAAATGTTTTCTACTATGTGCTTTAGGACAAAAACATGCTCAACCATAAAGTTTTTATTAGTATTTCTAGCAATTCAACATATTTGGCATTCACTCGGCTCTTTGTATGTACAAGGCGTCATCCTAGAGCTATGACTGTAGGAAGATAACTAAGGAGTTTAAGCACACGATGAGAGACAAACGTGGACTAGAGAGTTCAATGCAACATAGAGAGAGGACCACGTGTAATGTGGTGGTGTCTTTCCTGCTTAGTGCCACTGAAGCGTTCTGCTGGCCTGCTCCTTCTACTCGCCCATTATTACTGCTTCCCTCTCACCCCTCCCATCCATTTCAAGGGAGTTTTATGTGTATCCCAGGTAGGGGAAGTAGTGTTGAATGGTGGTTAAAAGCAGGGATCTTTAGCCATACCTCCTGGGTTTGAAACTCAGTTTTTAGTATTCATTTATTTAACGGTTTGCTTAACTCGCTGTGCCATGGTTTCCTCATCTATATATTGAGGATGATATAAGAGTACATTTGCAGGGTCCACATCCATGAATTCAACAAACCATGGATCAAAAGTATTCGAAAAAAATAAAAAAAAAATACAACTATGAGAATCAATGCAAATTTAAACAGTATAAAAATTATTTTCATAGCGTTTTCATTATATTAGGTTTTATAAGTCATCTAGAGATGATTTAAAGTATATGAGGCCAGGCGCAGTGGCTTACCCTTGTAATCCCAGAATTTTGAGAGACGGAGGTGAGAGAATTGCTTGAGACCAGCCTAAGAAACAGAGTGAGACCTCGTCTATACAAAAAAATTTTTTAAATTAGCTGGGCTTCATGGCACATACCTATAGTCCCAGCTACTTGGGAGACTGAGGAGGAAGAATCACCCAAGCCCAGCAGGTCAAGGCTGACATGAGCTGTGACTGTGTCACTGCACTCCAGCCAGGTTGACAGAGTGAGACTCTGACTCAAAAAAGAAAAAAGCATATTGAAAGATGTGCATAGGTTATATGCAAATACAACATACCATTTTATATCAGGGACTTGAGCACCTGTGGATTTTGGTATCCATGGGTCCTGGAACCAATCCTCCTTGACACTGAGGGATGACTGTACTTACTGCTGAGAGTTGTGATGATGAGATAAATAAAAGCAAACAAATACAATAAGTGCACACACATACAGCACAGTAAACTTTATGGTCACCTACGATCTTAATGTTGAATGAAAGGGAAGTTCACACAAGGCATGAGGTTGGGCTCAGCTGGTGTTGAACACAGGTGGAGTACAGGTTGCTGAGGATAGAAGTCTCCACCCAGCACCATGAGATAAACACCTAACAGAGCTTCTAACTTGGACAGCATGGCACCTGAAGCTGTAATGAGTGACGCTAGGTGCTGGCTTGGCTCTCACCCTCTGGTTATGCTCCCCTGTTACTCCCTGCCGCTTACCACCTGAGTCCTGATGCCTGTATTGCCTCTCCTCTCACCTCAGTTCCCCAGGTCAGAACATCTGTTTTCCTTCTCTGATCTCTTCTAAGGTCACTGTAGGAAGATGGGATCCTGGATGACCTTGGGTGATGCAGTTCTCACCCACCTCTCACTTGTAGTTTTTAGAAGAATTGTAGATTGTACCAAAAATGCAATGTCCTGTGATAAGGAAGAACTGTCTGGAACGGCTCAGGTTGTGTCCTCATTCCTCCTAGGACAGGATGTTTTGCAGTGCTTGAGCCCAGCGAGTTCAGTTATGCCCAGGGTATAAAACCCAGGGTGGAGCACTTTTGGAGTCCCTTAATTTATGAGTAATGTGGGCTGCACAATAGAGACTCCATCTGCTCTGAATAGCTTTCCTGAGCCTTTGGAGACCTGCTCACCTTGGATCCTAGGCTTGTGTTTATCCTTGATGCCTTATTGTGAGCAATGAATTTTCTTTGCCTGAGGCGTTGTGTGAATTTTCTGTTTCAGTGAACTCATGCAAGTGATAGAGAACCTTTGCAGTCACACGTCATTACACCCTACCAGGTCACCCTCTTCTTGTTTCCCTGAGGATTGAATGGGGTAGGGATAGAGTGGTCGGTCTCTATTTCTCATTCCAATTCCATTGTGGTACACAGCATTGCCTCTGCTCATCTAACATTTTCTGTTGTTGTAGTAATAGAATGTGCAATATTTACTCTCTTTTTATAATTACTCCACATCTCAAGTCAACATGGAGGCCTCTGACTAAGGAGGAAAGAACTCTGTCTTCCTCTGTTTATGAGGATACCAGTTCTTTCCAGGGGAAAGGCAACAGGCACAAATGTAGGAAGAAAATCCCATAAAGTTCTATATTCAAGATACAAAGTCTCTACATATAATGCAGGAAAGGTATTCACACAGGAAAGGGTTGTCAGAAGAGTGTGCCAGCAGGTATTTATTTACTGTGATTTCCATGTAATGTGCTATAGGAGGAACAAGCAGGAGAACAAGCAGTTGAAACTAAGCCCTCAAAACCCAAATTTCTCAGTGGTGTGTGACCAAGAAGAATAGATTGACCTTTCAGACAACATGAGAGTGAGGAATATGTTCACTAAGAAAAGGCTCAATGTGTTGAAGAAAGAATGCCAGCTTCCCAATTTTCACCTCTTCCATGAAGCTTTGCTAGTTCCAATCTGGAGGAATTCATTCATTCATTTATTCATCCATCCAACAGAGATTTTTTGGGAGATCTTGCTCTTTTGCTATGTCAAGGTACCCAAGGCTATTATCTTGGCTTATACAGTTCTCATTATTGTCTGACTAATTAACCTATCTCCATTTATGTACCAGTGTTGATCAAAGTGAATATAGCTTTCCATAAGAATTTCAGCCAGGCATTATGGAAAGAAGCCCTCTTTCACTAAATGGCTATATGATCTTGAGTAAGTTACTTGATCTTTCTGAGTTCAGTTTTCTCATCCACTAAATAAGAATGATAATGCCGCCATAATAAAATGCCATAAACAGGTCACTTAAACAATTGAAACCTATTTTTTTCATAGGCTGGAGGCAAGACGTCTCAGATCAAAGTTCAGAAGTGTCAGGTTCCAGTGAGGTCTCTTCCTGGCATGCGAATGGCCACTTTCTCTCTGTGACCTTCCATGGATAGAGAGAGGAAAAAATCTCTCTCTTCCTTTTCTTATGAGGATACTGTTCTATCAGGATCAGGTCCTAGTCTATGACATCTTTTGACCTTAATTACCTCCTCAAATCCCCTGTCTCCAAATGCAATTGAATATAAAGTTTTGACATAAAAATTTTGGGAGAACACAATTCAATTCATAGCAACAGGCATACAGCTACTTTCCACAAGTTTCTTTCTCAGTGAAGGAGACAGCTCTGGAGGGAATCCACCAGTGCTAACTCCAGCCCTCCCCAAGGAGGAGCAAGACCTGAACTAATTAATGCTCTCAGGTGACGACACATTTCTTCTAGTGAGCCCTGTTGTTCTTTCTCACCAGCTGCTATCCTAGTTTATGGGCATGCCCAATAACTTTAAACTGAACAAGGGAGAGGCATGGGACTCCTTCTGATCAGAAGGCTCCCAAGCCCTGGGGTTAAATTAGCAGACGCAAATACAAACACCAGGAAAGGGCATGGACTGACTTCTCCTGCCTCTTACAGCAGAGCCCCGCCCCTTGACAACACAAAGGCATTCAGTTATACTCTTTTTTTCAGAATGCATGGGCACTTACCTTAGCCAAAATAATTTAGAGAGCCCACTTAAATACTTCTTCGCAAAACAAGGGTCTGTTCCAAAGTGGTGTATCTGCTGCTTGAGATAGGAAGGGCTGAGACTTGAGAAAGTCAGTGTCCTTGCTATTGATTAAAAGCATATATTCATATATGATAAAGTTCTGCTTTACTGGGATGTCACTATATCTCTACCCCTTCCCAGCCTTATTTAATTGACAAATATAAATTGTATGTATTTAAGTTGTACAACCTGATGTTTTGATGTACATATACATCGTGAAATGATCACAACCTAGTTAATTAATGTATTCATCACCCCACAGAGTTACCATTTTCTTTTTCATAAGGAAATAAAAGCAAGTCTTTTTTTTTTTTTTCCGATCTGGGTTTATTGTACTCCTAGTTGTAAACTGCAAGACTCTTTGCTAGAAGACAATCTGGAGAATGTGAGGAATGCAAGACAAGATTCCTGCTACTGAAAAGTTTCCAGTCTAGATTGAAAGACAAAGTATATACATATGTCAAAAGAGTAATACCTCATGGGGCTTGATAACACTTGAGGACAACAATGAGCTGTCTATCTGCATCTACTTCACAGGGTCATGTGAAATTTAAATTAATGAAATTTAAATTAATGAGTGAAGGCAGAGATGGCAGGGACCAAATTGAATAGATGAATTTATATACATGCATGATAGCCAATGGAGATGGGGCAAGAGGGCATGGTAGCCAATGGCCATGAGGCACGGGAGACATACCAGCCAATGGGAAGGGGTATGGGAGGCTTTGCCTGCCACTGAGAGAAAGCCTTGGAGAACACAGACACCCAGCATTTGAGCTGGAGCTGCAGTTGTCAGTCACTCAGGAATACACAGCTCGCCCCAGCCATGAGAGCATTTGAATTATCCATCAATTCATAGTGCTCACAGGCAAGACTGAATTGATTCAATTTTTTTTTTTTTGGTCTTCCCCTTTTTTCTTTTCAATTGATAGAGCAGATGGAAATCTTGTGTCTCAATTACTCAGTGTCCCATTTGATCTGAGTACATCTGGAAGGAGATTATTTGAATACATTTGCTTTTTAAAAATGAGAGTGAAACCAGGCATTGGGGGGGATGGGAGGCTTTAATTTTTTTTCACCCTGCCTGTCCCATCAATATACTTTCTCAAGAAAAACAAAGAAATAAACTCTTACAACATTAAGTCACAGCAGGGACTACTTCTGCTCCATTCCTCTCATCTCAAAATAAACTTAATTTATAAGGACTGGGAGGGTTACAGTGATATTCTGCAATGCAAATAAAACACAGCATGAACACAAACACAGGAAGAAAGTTTTGCGCTGTAAATATACCCGGGAAGTTCAGAGAGGCATAAAAAGTTGGGGCATGCATTAGAAATGATTACTTTGGAAATGAATTGCAATTTTCCATTTGGAAAGGAACATATGTTGCTACAGTTTTCTCTTCCTGGATTGACTAGAGGGTGGCCTTTAGCCAGCTTTTTGTACTGATTGATCTGGCTGGCAGGATTGGGTTTGAAATGCCTGTGACAATGCTGTTTTCTGGGCACTTTCACTCCAACTTCTCTTCTTGCAGCCTGGGCAGTTCAGGGCAATGTCACCACTGATTAGAATTCAACCATTATTTCCTCTGGCAATTAAAAAGTGTGCTAACCAAGCCATGACTGACTTACCAATTGAAGCATATCTATCCAACATTTTTCTCAAATTCCAGTTACAAGATAGAATCCAGAATTGAATGATACATCTTTTCCTGACCTTGCTATTAAGTTAGAGGGCGACATTTAAACAAAGCAGGAATCTAGGACGGGCTCTAAACAACACAGCGAGGGCAGAAAATTTGTCTTGAGCACCGGCCACCTCCCTGCTTTACTGTTAGCCTTTCTAGAACCTTCTGCAGGTTCCATTCCCAACTTCCTTGAACCTCCAGTTAGGAGAAAGGCAATCTGATGCCTTTGCTTGTGTCAAGCTGTTAGAGACATAACGAGCTACAAACTTTGAGACTATTTGAATTTATTGAGTAATGTCTGTAAAGGGCATGGCTTAACTGAAAGACATGTTAACAGTGAAATTTCAGGCACAGTAAAATCTGGAATTGGGGAAAATATTTCAGGACATGAACACTTTCTTGATACTTAAAAAGACACATGTATCTACCCATTAAACCATCTTTGATCTTGATGGCTTATTATTTATGATAACTACCTGACTATGCTCAGACATTTATGACCTGGAGTCTCCCTTCAAGTGAGGTCAGGGTACTCCCAACACACACTCTGTATCACACCTACGGACTCCGACCTCTCCTCCCTGCAGGTAAGGAAGGATCTGGTTATTAGCCAAGTGTGGAAGGAGGAACGTTTGTCTGCTGCATCCCTTCCCTCTTTCCAACTCTTCTATTTCCCAGGTACTATGTGGGGACACCAAGTTGTCCTTTTTCCTTATATTTGAAAGAAAAGTAAGGCTACTGAGCTAGACTAATCATTAGAATGCCAGAAGTTTTCAATGGAAGCTGACTCCCAAAAGTAAAAGGGGGAAAGCTTGCTATTGCACAAAATCAGTGAAAAGGACATTCTTTAACATCATTTGAGTTTATTTTAATGAAATAAAAAAATGGGTGGAGCTCAGTATTTGATGCAGGGTTGCTTTCCCAGTGATGTAGGTGCTGCTATTATCCTGAGTGTATAGGACAGGGAGGTACAGAAAGGTTAAGTGACTTGCCTAGTGTCATACATTTTGTAAATAGCAGAGCAGGCTTTTGAGCACAGGCAGTGTTTGCTTCAGAGTCCAGGTTTTTGACCACTCCACATCTCTACCTCTCATCACACCCTCTCAGAACTGACTGATGTTTTTTGTTTGGCTCTTATTGTGGTTGTATCAACACTGATCTTTTTCCTACCACAACACCATGGACTTTTTGAGATTGGAAATTGCATCTTATATTTGTGTTTGCATTCCTCGTAATATGCTGCTGGCATAGAGTAGGTAAATAATGTGTGATTGTTAACTTTATTATAAAACAACTTTAGAGTAGTTGTGTGCAAATGCACTAAGTGAAATAAAACGTGTTGGTGTAGGTCCCGTGCTTTCCTGTCCCAGTTGTCCTCAGCCCAAGGGACTGGGAAAGGAGCTAGCTTGGGTCTTTCCCACTAGGTTCCAGTGGGGAACTGGCTGGAATCTGAAGAGGGGCTCTTGGTGGGGCTGTGGATTGAGCCGGGCTTGTTGGGTTTATTATCCGTGTCCTAAATAATCTCAAAGTTGTCACAATGCCATAGGTGCAGGTGGAGTCAGAGAAGCTCTGAGTTGAGATTCCTGGAAGGTACATCAGGGTAAATGATTGTGTGACCTGCTGTGCAGGCTTTTGTTTCCCTCTAGAAAACCTTCAGGGTGATCAATGGTGCAATTTTTCTCAGTTACTCATCTCTCATATCTCCTTAATTTTTGCTCCTCCTTGTGAAAGAATGTGAGCTCTCATATAAAATTCAATATAATATAGACGAGTTGGATTAAAAATAACAGTAGAGCTCATACTTTAAAAGGAACAGCAGGAATAGATGTTCCCAGGCATCTAGGATGTGCTAATTTAACAGTTTTTCATTGATCTTGGCTCCAAGCTTTCTACATCAAAACCAAAAATGTGAACTGAAATTACAAATTTTCTTGTCAGATAAAAGAAATCCTACAAAATTTTGATAAATATTAAGTTGTCCTTGGGACTAAATTCAAGGTGGAATTTATCCACAAGTTGCTTTAAAAGGAGCATTAAGTCATTAGTGAGCAAAGTCTTTAAATATGAATGGCAGCAAATTAATGGATACCTCTTAGATCAGGCCTGTCCCTGAGGTGTACCTTACTAAAGACGTTTCCACAGGCTTGGAGGTTTAGATTATTGTAACAAGTTGGTGGGCAGGCATGTGAGGTGCTCAAAGCATGTACCCAAAAGTAAGTCATAACCCTCACTCGTGATAAAAACCCTCTGGTGGTCTGCAGCACAGGTATTCATTGTCTTTAAGTCTCATGGCAAACAAGTGGCAGGCATGGGACTTGGAGCCAGGGTTTCTGCCCATGAACCTTTTAAACTCTACTTTGTAAGGTCCAAGTCCTTGCCTTTCTGATGCGCTAATAAGAAAATAGCATAAAGACTTCAGGAAATCATATGGTTAATTCATCCATTGGTGTGACTCTCTAAATATCATCCATTTATCATCATACAATCTAGCAAATTCCTATAGCACTTCTCAGTATTAGGAAAATTCTACATTGCTGATTGGTAGACACTTTAGTCAACCGTCCTGTTGAGAAAGTAAGTTTTAGGTTCTCACTCTGAGAAAAGTCACCCTAAATGACAAATGGAACTTATTTCCTATGGTCTTCAGAGGGCCAGGGGTGGCTGTCTTCCTCTGGGCTGAGATAGATCTGAGGATGCATGTGAATTTGGCAGAGATGACTGGGGTGGGTGGTTGGGGAATAGCAGTGTTGGCACATGGGCCATGTGTTATTCAAACTGGAGACGGTTAATTTTTAGTTAAAAGAAACAAAGTGGTGCAGTTGCTGCAAACATTGGCACAAGTATGTGGTTTGGTCTGTATCACTTATTATGAAAAAATTTAGGGCACATGCTATTAACCAAAGACTTCATTCACCAACAAAGAATCTTAGTATAATCTCAGTGAAACTTCTGATTTCTAATTTAGCTGCATCATTGGAATAGGTCCACTAGGATGAGTTTGCTATAAAGTATGCCCTTAAGTAGACCATGAAATTACTTTATGGGCAGGCTTGCTTATGAGAAATTGGACAAAATGTGCCAAATGCAACTATCTGAGCCCTTGTGCAATGAGAAGCTGAGTTGCTTTATCGGACAATAACCAGATAGTGTGTTCGAGTGCTTCTTATACTATTAGTTAACATTTTTTCAGCTTTCTCTATGCATGTATCTTACTAGTCAGACACTGTCCTAAGCACCCTATGACTCTTATGTTGTTTAATCTACATGATATCCCTATCAGGTAGGCACTATTGCCATTCCCATTTTACAGATGAAAATAATGAGTCACAATGAAGTTAATTATCCTGGCAAATGGGTGTGATGGCTCATGCCTGTAATCCTAGCACTTTGGAAGGCTGAACTCAGGAGGACTGCTTGAACCCAGGTGTTCAAGACCTTGTCTCTACAAAAAAAAAAAAATTAGCCTGGTGTGGTATCACACACCTGTAGTCCCAGGTACTCAGGAGACTGAGTCAGAATCGCTTGAGTCCAGAAAGTGGAGCTGTGGTGAGCTGTGATCGTGCTGCTGCTGCACTCCAGCCTGGGTGACAGAGTGAGACTCTGACTCAAAAAAAAAAGAAAGAAAGAAAAAAGAAAATCGTGCCCAAGGGGTTGCACAGTTGATGAGTGAGAGACACGAAATTAAATACCAGATACTCTCCTATTATAGACTCTGTCAAGTACAAAGTATTGGAAGAGGGAGCTTTGACAAATTAATTATATGGCAGTTGTTTGATGTCCACAGGATATCCTCCTGAACAAAGGCGTCTGACCTGGGGTGGGAATCACACAGCAGGTAAGTGCAGGATAGGGGTTTTATAAACCTGGCTCTCTAATTCTGTGGTTGAGGTCTACAGAGTCTGATACTGCTTTCCTTGTCTCTTTCTATAATGGAGACAATATTTTTGTTGCATCTGAAGTTCTGCAGTGAGATAGAGACTGCAAGTTTAGGATACTTCTTGACTCAATTTCTCAGTAAACTGGGTTCTTGCTGTCCAAAGAAGGGGAAAAGATGCTGCTAGTTGGAAAACAGCACATATCTGCTACAGCTTGTATCCAACTTGCCCAATAGTCTTGTGTACCAGGGCAGTAGCTCATTAAATGGGCTCAGACATGGCCATATTTAGTCATTTAGACCTGGAATTGTATCTGCCATCAGACCTTCACTCCCTACTTTGATTGGTGCACTAAAATGTCAACTGGGCTTTTTTTCCCCTCCTATTCCAGTTGCCACTGTCCTACACTGGTCCCTTATTACCTCCTTTTTCAGGTTATTGCAATTACTTTCCATTTGGCTTTCCTGTATTTAATCCTCTTACCCTTTGATTTATCCAAAGTACTAGTCCCATAGACAGCAACTATAGCATGGATTCTATCCTATTACCCCCAAAAAGAACTCAAGATTTTTTTCCAAACTTTTCTTGAATGGCTTTCATGATTCCCTAAAATCTAACCCTTACCTAGATATCTAATTTTCTTTCCAGTAGCTTCCCTTGAGACATTAGACCCCTCAGCATCATCTTCTGTTTCCTACCTCCTTGCTTTTACTTGTACTACTTTCTCTAACTGGAATAGTTTCCATTTCTTCCCGTGGCAAACCTCATCTTCTGAGGCTTCCTCCAGATACCGAGTCTCTGTGATGTCCTTGCATTTACTTACATGCTGTTGCTTTATTCTCAACTAGTTTGTGTATATCGTATATTGTTTCTGTATTGTTTAGGATACTTTTGTTTTTTTGAGTTGGAGTCTCACTCTGTTGCCCAGGCTGGAATGAAGTGGCACACTCATGGCTCACCACAGCTTCAACCTCCTAAGCTCAGGTGATCCTTCTACCTCAGCCTCCTGAGTAGCTGGGACTACAGGCACACATACTTAAAAGTATTTCGGATTGCAGAAACAGAAACTAACTTTATTTGTCTTAAACAAAAAGAGAATTTGTATATGGATGCAATGAATGTCATAAGCCCCTAGTGCAGTGAGGCAGCTAGTCAATAGGAAGATAACTAGGAATCAGAAAGTTCACAGACTCTTTCTCTGTCCATTTCTTTTTATATTACTTCATTCTCTCTCTGCAGATCGATTTTTTTCCCACTTCTCTGTTCCACATGGCGGAAAATGCTCACCTTTCCACCAACAGAATTTGACATGATTATCAGTCCAATCTTTGATTCCCAGGAGAGTAATATAGTTGGCCTGTCTTGAGGAATGTGTCAGCCATAGGTCTAGTGGGCTGTAACTTGTGGGTGTTATTACCATACAAACATGGCAGCTGAAGATCATTTGGGAAGTGGGGGTGAATTTCCAGAGATGGAGCATTAGAGAGAGAATTCCAAAGAGTTCTACTAGAGTCTCCATTATTTGTGTTGACCTAAAACATACAAATTATATAATCTTTTTTATTTGTCTTATTTTCTCCAAACTCTCATCTTCCCAAGGTCTAAATATGGCTGGACATATAGTGACACTCAGTAAAAGACAGCAGTTTTGTTAAGAACAATGCATGCAGAAGAGTAACAAGTTGTTGGGTGTTATTCTTACTCTTGTCTCATTTTCAGTGAAGATTCCAAAGCTGAGAACTAACCAACTACTGCCAAGTGTCCACACTCATAAGACAATGTGCTAGACAACACCACCTGAACAGAATCTGTAAAGACGCTATGAAGATGACATGGTCCTCACTAGTTAAACGTCCACTTCCAGCAAGGGTAGGAGGAAAAGATAGAAGAGTTGAAGGACAGAATTTCTTTGGAGAGAGCTGAGGGGGTTCTGTACATTTCTTCCACCCTTATCAATACTTTTTCCCAATTTTCAGTACAATGAAGAGAGGATTCATTAAAATTACTTGGACAGGCTGGCCATATTCCTTGAGATTTGGGAGACCTAGAGATAGAATGACACTTGATTCTCATCCAGAATGAATAAAAGCAGGTGGCTGAGGCTGTGTCTGGCCAACAGCCTGATTCAGCAAAATCTAGAAAGAGATGGCTGTGTTGAGGGTGAGCTGAAATTCTGCTGATGGTGAGACAAAGGAGCATAGTTTCCAGGAAGCTGTGGGTTTTAGAAGGAAGATGGGTTGGGTGCATCTTTTTGATCACTCAGGAAGGTCATCTGGAAGGTTGATTTCACCTTAGCTGAGAGATGAATCACTAAATACAGAAGAGGAAGTCCGAAGTGGAGAAGCATTGCCTGAGGCAGCAAAACTGGAATCAAAAGTGAAAAATCTCCAGAAACCAGCAAATGAGCATCAGAAAAGAAAGAGCCCACTTTAGACATCTGCAGTAACTGAAGGGCACTATTTCCAGTTTTTAACCACGCCAGGAGCTAGTGAGTAGAAGAGAGAGGGAGCAGAGAAAAGAGGAAGGATGCAGAAGGTGATCACTGCCCCTCCTCCACCGCAGACTTCCAGGTTAGAGGCAGGTACCTGATGGGAGAGAGAAAAATGTCTAATGAAGTAGGAGTTTCAATATTCTATTGCCCTATATTAAAGTTGTGTGATTATATGATTAGACTTGGCTGATGTTCTGCTATTATTACTCTTCGCTGAGCATTTTCATATCTAAAACTGACCAGAGCAATGGGCCCATGCCCAAAATTTTATAAAAAGAGGTGGTAAAGAATCACTGTGCTGATCATGCTTATGGGGACAGGCGAGGAAAAATAAAACCATTTTTTGCTTGTTCCCTATTAAGTCAAGTTTATTCAATAAAACCTCACTGAAGTTCAAAAGAAGGAGAGATCACTGTGGCCAAAGGTGATCAGAGAAAGTATCATGGAATAGGAAGGGCTCGAGCTGTGTCTTAAAAGACTGGAATGGATGGAGGTACATGTGTGGCCTTGTTCTTACCTATGAAGCATTTAGTACAAAAACTAATTTTCTGTGTTCTTTGTTTCTTGTAAGCGCTAAAGATTCTGACACCAGTCAAATTGAGATGAAGCAGATGGACTGTGCAAATCTTATGCTGTTTACTGACCACGGACAGAGAGCTTAGCTTGACAGAGGCTTAACAGTGGCAGTCAGTAATGTCAGTTGAAAACCTTAGACTGCATCCTGAAGAGTCTTGTTAAAAGGCAATGTCTGAGAAAATTTTGAGGAGAGGCCAACACCCAAGGCAACATATCTCTTTTAGGTGACTTGGTGTTGATTCAAAATATCCACATTATTTGAGCTGAGATAACTCAGATTTGGCCAGCCTCATGCATATGCTACTGAAGAACTGATAGGGCACATTTTTCTTTTTTCTTTTTTTTTTACATCTGATCCCATAAAGTCTGTGTGAGGAAGAAAAGGATGAGTATTGCTTTTCTTATTTTACAAGGAGATTGCCTGCCTTGTTCATATTGATACTGTAATAAGTCATAGTTCATCACTATGAATTGTATTATACTGGAAGTATATTTCTAGTAAGAGGTATCTGAACTCCAACCTCTATTAGAAGGAAATTCTCTAAGAGCAAGAATAGGAAAATTCTTATTTATTTCTATCACAACATGTGGTAGACTGCAAAAATGGCTGCGAATTATCCTCTTTCCTCCATCCACATCCTTTGCTTATGTCACTATGCTACCCTGGCCTCAAGACTAGCTTTGGCCAGTGGAAAGTAAGCAAATAAAACACAAGCAGAGGCTAAAAAGTACTTGTGTATTGGGACTTTTTCTCTTGCTGTGGTTGGAACTTGAGATCACGATATGAAAAAGCTACACAAACTTTTATGTGATGAATCATGCCCCCCTCAAATTCCTATGTTGAAGCCTTACTGCCAATACTTAAGAATATGACTATATTTAAAGAAAGGAGCTTTAAAAATATAGTTAAGGTTAAATGATGTCACTGGGGTAGGTCCTAATCCAATATGACTGGTGTTTTTATGAGAGGAATAGATTAGGACACACGCACACACAAACACACATGGAAGAAAGATCATGTGAGGATACAGGGAGAAGAGGGCCACCTGCAAGTGAAGGAGAGAGATCTTCAGAAGAAACAATCCTGGTGACACCTCGATCTTGGTCTTTTAGTCTCCAAATTGAGGAAATACA
Source organism: Carlito syrichta (assembly GCF_000164805.1). NCBI lineage: Eukaryota > Metazoa > Chordata > Mammalia > Primates > Tarsiidae > Carlito > Carlito syrichta. The sequence continues at coordinate 542,063 of NW_007249778.1, forward strand.
TTTTTATTTTTTAGACACTTAGTCTATGTTTTGACAGCCCTGGAAAACTAATGTACCAGCTTAGTGGAGGATGAGTGATCAATGCAAGAGAACTGAGGCACCCTACTGAAAAGCCATCCAACTGCCAGATTCATGGGTGAGCCATTCTAAATCATCCAGCCGCCAACTGATCTTAGATGTATGAAGGAGACTAGCAGAGATAAGCTGGTGTCAGCGCGCGCGCGCACGCACACACACATACCCTCGGATACTTCCTTCATCTCATAGGGAGGCTTGCTAGGTACATAGTAAGTTTGTGTTATAGGAAAAGGACATATTCCCCCTCCTGTGTTCTTTTTACCTTTTTTCTTTTTAATTTTCAGTTGCTTAATGGAGGCACAAATAGCTTTGGTTTGGGCTTTAAGGTACCCACCACCCCTACCTGTGTACATTGTACCCAATAGGTAATATTTTGTGCCTCCACTCCTTTCTTATTCCCCCTTCTGAATCTCCAACGTCCATCATAACATTCTCTATGCCTTTGCAGATCCTTAGTTTAGCTTCCACTTATGAGTGAGAACATGCGGTGTTTGGCTTTCTGTTCCTGAGTTAGTTCACTTAGAATGATGTTCTCCAACACCATCCAAGTTGCTGCAAAAGACATCATTTCATTCTCCCTCTTCCTCCCCCTCTCTTTTTAGTAGGTAACAGGGAGAGTCACTTTGTTAGAGTAGGGAAAAAATAGTCTGGATGCTAGCTGGAAGATTTTCTTTTGGGAAGTATTCTAATCCCGCGGCTTTGGGAGGCTGAGGTGAGTGGATTGCCTGAGCCCGAGGGTTCAAGACCCGCCTGGGCAACTTGGCGAGACCTCATCTCCACAATAAATCAAAAAAAAATTAGCCAGGCATGGTAGCACGCGCCTGTAGTTCCAGCTACCTGGAAGGCTGAGGCGGAAGGATTGCCGGAGCCCAGCAGGTCGAGGCTGTGATGGCCAGGAGCAGCCACTGCACTCCAGTCTGGGCGACAGAGTGAGACTCCAACACACACACACAAAAGGAAGTTGACTGCCAACACCAGGTGACCCTGGGCCCATGGGAACTTGTTGCCCTATCTGCCATGGGCACTGTTGTGGGAAGATGACTTCAGGTGCAGGCCCTCTCACTGTGAGAAGGGGGATCCCATGGTATACATGATTCCTTGTCTAAGAAACCTCGAGTGAATTCTAAGGATCACTTTTGGACAGTCCTTGTCATACCACACATTGACTGTCCATGAAAACCTAAACAAAATCAAAGAGAAAGAAGAAGTAGGTTATACTTTAGATTCCCATTAGATTTTCCATTGTAAAAAGGCAAATTCTTGTTTTCCTGGCTAACAGATGGAAGAAGTGAAGATAATGCCATGGAACTGTGCCATCCCTCATATATAAAGGTGATTTATTTTTCCACTTAGTGGGACAGAATTGCCCTGAGCCATTTACTGATTCTCACTAAATTTCCCTATTGTTCAGAAGAACACATTTTCTGAAATGGCTGGTTGGATTGAGAAATGCTGTCAGTGACTGAAGAATGGAGAGAAATGCACTGAGTTACATGGAGCTCTTATTAGTTCACCTTGATCTTACTGCTGCTACCTTTCAACAAATTCAGCTAACTCATGAGACTGTCTCCCAATGTCCTATCTTTACAGTGCCTGCTCCATGTGGACTATGAGGTCTGAAGGACAAACGAGCAAAACTTATGTTTTAATTTGTCCTTTTACCTTTAGACTCAGACTTAGACATTGGTGCCCATAAAAGTTACTCTTTTGGGTTATTTTTGCACAAAATTGTCTCACAGAAAAAAAAATTACATCAGAGGAGCTTACTCTTTCCTTCCCCTCTCCTTCCTTTCTTCTTCTCTCCCTCTGTCCTTGCCTTTCTCTGTTCCTTCCTCCCTCCCTCCCTCCCTCCCTCCCTTCCTTCCTTCCTTCCTTCCTTCCTTCCTTCCTTCCTTCCTTCCTTTCTCCCTCCCCCCCACTTTCCTTCCTTCCTGTGTATTTTAAAGCCTCATAGAACCAATAGGTGATTCTGACACTTCAAGAATAGCTTGTCATATCAATTTCATTCTGATATCTGCTGGGACCAAAGTTTCAATTTCAGTGGGAGTCTTTTGAAACCTGCTTAAAGATAATCTGTCTGAAGCCTTTGATTTGGAAAAGTGGAAAAGGGAAAGGGAAGTGACTAGGTTTTTAGAAGTTTTTGAGATCAAAGGATTTGGTTAATCCTTCATGATGTTTGCTATAACTTTATAAGTTTGGGTTTGCAAGATTAGTCTCCAGAAGTCATTTCCTGCTGCTACTCTACCACTTTGTGAATGGTGTTTCTTGGGTTATACTTTCAGGGAGCCTCCAAGCTCTCTTAGCTTGGGTTAAATTCATCAGCTTTCACCCTGGGCTGCACATTAGAATCACCTGGGGAGGCTTAAACTTTACAGAGGCTCAGAACCCATCATTAGAGTAATGAAATTATGCTCTAGGTGTGGAACCAGGAATCAGTACTTTTAAGCTCTTCAGGTTATTATGTGCAGCCAGGATTCTGAACCATTTAGACAACTGAATCACAGAAAATATAAAAATCATCCCTATCTAATTATTCGAAAAAGCACTGAAGTGAGCTACTAAAAACCAGCATAAACATTACCTTTATATAAAATATGCAAATTAAATTAGAGTGTAAAATTTAAAGAACCATAAAGACCTCTGTATAATGACGTATCACTTTAACAGAATGGTCTATTCTTTCAAATAATTGTTTGACCTTTTCTTCTACAAAATTTTGTGATTTTTCATCTGTTTTTCTCAGGATTAAACAGGTATTATTCACTTAGAATATTTCCGCTAAAAGTCAAAAGTCTTCCTTCTCTGTGAAAGTGCATATATGTTCAGGATCTCCCAAGGAGCTTAAGTGTCTACGGGGCTTTTTTTCCTGCCACATGGTCAATTTACCTTGTAATGTTAGATAATGTTAACTAAAGTCTTGTTTCCAGGGGTTGTGATCCAGTAACATCAGCACAGCAGGGAACTTGTTAACAATTCAGAAACCCAGATCCTACTCCAGATCCCAATGAATTAGAATCTGTGTTTAACAAGTTTCCATGAAATTCATCTGTACATTAAGTTTGAGAAATACTGAATTAAACTATTTTACTGTTTTTGCATGTGCCTTCACACTTGGCTTTTACCTACCTTTCTAATGCAGGCATAAAAAGAGCAGGAAAGCTTTGTGAGCCCTGCTTTTTCTATTTTAATTAGAATGGAATCTCAGTGTTCTGTGGTCATGGACTTTAATGTTAATTGCCTTCTCACTGAAAGTAGAAGCCATGCCATTTTCAGGTGGTCTACAACTTAAGTTTTCTTAGTGACAACTGTTCCTTGATTGACAAAGGTTGTTTTAGTCAAGTTTAGAGGATCTATTCTGGGCTTGATGTTTTAAGGGAAAGTATCATATGTCCAGTGTCAGAGTCATGTTGATTAGTAATTTAATAATGCTGCCCTTTTCTTCCCAGCATTAAGTATTGTCACAGCCTTAATTACTTTGTAAACCTCAGTAAACAGGATGATAATCTCAATCCCTTCTGTCTTGGTATATTTCCTCTTTATCTTCCCTAGGTGACATGTTTGGTTACATGCTTTGAGAATTCAGTTGAGCCATCACTGCTGGATATCAGGAGGACCAACGTATCTACTAAAGGCAGGTTCCGTGTAGAAATAATGTATTTTTTGATGCTGACAGCTCAAGAGAAAAATAATATGAGGCCCTTGAGAACAAGCATCTAAAATGGATTGCCTAACCTATCTTCTGATAGTACTCCTGTTTATCACAGAGTATTGTTTTCATAGTGATGAGAGGGGTACTGTGATTATAACGGGACAGTGAAATGTAGTGAATGTCCCAAGGTTTGGTCCTTGGACAACTTTTTCCTCTTTCTACACTCACCTTTCCCCCCAACTCATGGCTTCATATACTATTCATTCATATGCTGATGACTCTAAATTTATATCTTGACCTCAGACATCTCACAGAAGTTTAGGCTCATTGTATCCTACTGTTTTCTTGACATTTCCATGTGACTGTCCAAAGGCATCTCAATTATTGTGACTCCAAAATCAAACCCTTAATATCTTTTCCAACAAACCTGCTTCTTCCACATCTCCTCCACTTTAGTAAAGGGCAACTCTGTTCCTCCCATAGCTTTGGTCTAAAACCAAGGAGTCATCCTTGACATTTCTCCTTCTTCTCACTCCACAACAAGTTCATTAAGTCCTATAGGCTCTTCCTTCAAAATGTACCCAAAGTCCCCCCAACTTCTTACAGCCTCCTCCTCCATTAATCTGATCCAAACCATTCTTTTTTGTCTGGATTAGGGCTGTTTCCTGCCTGCTCTACCCTTGTCCTCCTTTCTATTCTCAACACAGAGGCCTGAGGTATCCTTTTAAGTGTAAACCACACAAAGCCAGGTCTCTGCTCTTAACTGTTCTGAGCTGAGCCCTCTATTAGAGTGAAAGCCAAAGTCAAGGTCCCAGGCATGTTTCTGAACTCATCTCTATCCGTTCTCTACTTTGCGTACCCTTTGGCAGGGTACGCAAAGTAGAGAACAGACACTGAGAGGGAGTTTGTCAAGCTGGATATTTATTAGGATCAACACCTGTTTGAAAAAATGGGCTACGGCAGCATGGGGAAGAGAGGAAGATGAACTGCAAAGTCAGTCCAATAAATCTACAGGCAACCCTGAAAGGAGCATGAGAACGTGCATGTCCTGCCAGAGTTGTGTCTCATCAGGCCAAAATGGTTACACCTTTATATCTGTCTCATCAGCCATTGGATGAGTGCTATACTGAGAAGGATGTGATCGGGCACAAGGCGGCTCTCTGCAGTTGAGGCACATCTTGAAGGATCTGGCCAGTAGAAACTGTTGTTGTAAATCACACCAAGTCAGGTCTCTGCTCTTAACCATCCTGAGTTGAGCCCTCTATCAGATGAAAGCCAAAGTCAAGGTCCCAGGCAACTTTCTGAACTCATCTCCAGCTGTTCTCTACTTTGTGTACCCTTTGATCCTGGCAGTACACATCCATGTCCACTGCACTCTTGGCTTCCTCAAACAAATCCAGCCCCTTCAGCCTCAGGGACTCTGTGCTTGCTTAAATGCTCTTCCGCTAGATACTTTTTATGTGTCTCATTCCCTTTTCTCCTTCAGGCTTCTGCTTAAATGCTGTTTATGAATGAGACCTCTCTTCCTATTAAAAATGAAACACCTCTCCCAACCCTCATACTCCTAATACCCCTTTTCTTTACTTTTCTCCATAGAATTTATTGACATTTGATATGCCATATATTTAATCCATGATTTGATACTGTTGGTTTCTTCTGGCAGAATATAAGCCCCAAGAGGGGCCTGTTACATTATGCTCCATTTAGAAAAAGGTGGTACTGGTTCCATGAATGTGTACCTCGTGAAATTTAGAACTGATGATATTTTGAGATGTTTGTTTCCTCCTTATAAAATAACAAGTGTTTAGGTAATAAGTAATATGGAATTATAAGATCTCCTAACTGTACGATGTCCACTTATACACCTAATCCTGAATCGTAGCCCACATCTTTAAAATAAATAAATAAAAAAGGATCTCCTAACTGTTCCAAGGCTAAAAGCTATGACTAGCTTGGTGTGTTTTACACTTAAAACACAGCAATGCTTCAGCATTAAGGAGAATTAACGTTCTAGAAACGTTGATTCAAAAGCATTCTGTTCTATTAACTAAAGCAAATTCTCCAACTATACTTGGTAAATGATCTGGGAAGCATTCCGTGGGCCTCATTGATGTTATTTGTTGTTGCTGGAAAGAAATAGAAAAATATTTAAACTTTTCAAATTTATGTTTTTTTCTTAACCAAGACAAGTCTTCCTATAATATGTTCTTCTGTTTCCTTGTTATTTTTCTAACTTTTATGTTGTAGAGGGTAGGGTGGCTCCAGCCTGAAGAGTCAGTCATAGACTGAGGAATTTGATGGTGGGATTGACATGCTCTTTGTTAGTATTCTTTTTTTTTTCTTCTCTTCTTTTTGCATTTGCTACAAACTTGGAAAAAATAATCAGCAGCTTTGGTTAAATAATTTCAAGACTCCTTTCAACATGCCGCTAATCGTTTTCAACCTTCAAACTTCCCATCTCGTCATTTACATTTCTTCTTGCTGTTTTCTCCTTAGATGACCCAAACTATTTAGCTCCATAACCCGAGTCACTCTTCCCAGGGGGAAAAACATCCAATTCCAAATGCTTAAAAAACTGTCCGTCTGATGTTCACCCTGGGTTCTGACTGCAAGGTGATTGATTCAGCATCTTTCTTCTGTTCTGTCTCTCTCCGTTGCTAATGCTGGTATTGCTAGTGTGACTTTTTCCTGTGAACTTCACCAAGAAGATCTCTTAAATGTTAAGATCTCTTAAGATCTCCTAACTATACGATGTCCCACTTGTACACCTGATCCTGAATCGTAGCCCACATCTTTAAAATAAATAAATAAATAGGATCTCCTAACTGTTCCAACTGAACATCTCCTAAGTAATGACTGAAAACAAAAACAGACAATTTTGGTAGAACTCAGTGCTTTCCAACACCCCCTCAAAAGACATGGAGCAGGGATGCTGCAATGAAGAACAAGGGAACTGAGGACCTACATGTGGCCTGTGGCATAGTTTGAAAACCACTGGAATAATTCTTGTAAGTTTCTTTTATCTCAATCTGACAGTAAGGTATCACTATCTGTATATCTGTGTCTATACATCTTACCTATTAATATATCTATATATTTGAAAGTGTGAGAAAGAACAGAAGGAACTGATCATATATTCAAATGACAAGCTTCTTAAGAGTCTTGTTCATTCTTGTTCTCTCACATCTGTATAACTGCCTGGCAGTTAGTAAAAATGTCTGCAGCACCAAGGCAAAACAAAACATTAACACCAGCAGCACAGTCTTTATTTCATATAATCCTTAAATATCTTTGACACCCTGTTATAAAAAATTGTTCAGAATTTAAGAAACACAGAGAAATATTTAAGCCAGATATGTAATTATTTCCAATATAAAAATGTATAACTGTATTCTTAAATATGAAGTAAAAATATGATAAAATGTAAATAGCAAATATGTTCACTGTAGTTTTGTTAACAGATAAAATTGATGCAATGAAGGAGGATAAAAGAAACCACAGTTACATAAAAAGTAAAAAAAAAATCAACTTCAAAATTGAAAGTTAAATGATAAACGTTTTTAAAAAGTAACATTAAAAAGTGCATTAATAATATCATCATTGAGTTGGTGACAAGTGAGTTTTGTGCAAAATTTTCCAGCTGAATGAAATGGTCCTTTCCCAACTCTGCATTAGATGAGGGTGTGAAGAGATAGCTAAGACTTAACTCCAAATACTTCCTTCTGACTTCATCTTCAAACGATTCTTCCCTTTCTTTAAACATGTTGAGATCTTTTGAACTTCCCTTTTTTAGGAAATGCACTCGTTTTTATTCCTACCAAGATGTTTGTGTTTCAAAGAAGGCTACCGTGGCTTGTCTTTGTCTTCTTCACATATACACCCTGCATAAAGTATTACATGTAATACTTCGTGTTTTACATTATGTATAGGTGATGATTTCACTGCAGAGGGTTCTTCGTCAGTTTTAACATTATCATCCTGCTCATATTCTATTTATACAGACAGCTTTGACTCAGAGTGAGAGTTACTCTTACAATGAGTCTTTGCTTCGTTCATTGTCATTTTATTTCACTTATGGTGGGAGATAGGAATTTCTAGGTCAGGCTCGGTGGCTCAGTCTGTAAACCCAGCACTTTGGGAGGCCGAGGTGAGTGGATTGCCTGAGCCCGCTGGTTTGAGACCAGCACAGGCAACTTGGCAAGACCTCGTCTCTACAATAAAATAAAATAAAAAATCAGCCGGACATGGTAGCGTGCACCTGTAGTTCTGGCTACTTGAAGGTTGAGGCGGAAGGATCGCCAGAGCCCAGCAGGTCGACACTGGGGTGACCATGAGTGTGCCACTGCACTCCAGCCTGGGTGACAGAGTGAGATTCCAACGCCAAAAAAAAAAAAAAAAAAATTATAAACTAATGCAACCTCTGTGGAAAACAGTGTGGCGATTCCTAAAAGCTCTAAATATCAACCTCCCATATGACCCTGCAGTCTCCCTACTGGGAATATACCCTGAAGAACTCAAATCACTCTATAAAAAAGATACCTGCACACACATGTTTATCGCAGCATTGTTCACAATAGCAAGAACCCGGAACCAACCATGCTGTCCATCAAAAGAGGACTGGATTAAAAAAATGTACACGAAAGAATACTACACAGTCATAAAAAAGAACAAAATCATGAATTTCGCAGCAACCTGGATGGAACTAGAGTCTATAATACTGAGTGACCTCTCACAGAAACAAAGATCTGAGTATCACATGTTCTCACTCATATAGTGGACCTTGAACATCTATTGTAATACTATAAGGAAAGGATTGATAGTGCTGTGAAACTATGGGGGGGAGGGGAAGGGAGGTGGGATTAACGGTAGTCAATATCTGTCTGGGGACGGGGAGACACCCCTTATCAACAAGGGTGCCTGAACGGTGCATATTTGCATACCTAACCCTTAACTGTACCACACAATATTAAAATAAAAATATTGATTAAAAAACAAAGATATCCTAAATTAGTGAAATTGTAATTTTAATGCCTTGTAAAAATATTCCAGATATATATTTCAATTATAATTTTTTAATTTGAAAATTAAAGTTTTTGGTATTCCACCAACAAAATACCACTATTTTAGCAGCAAAAAATAGCATAGAAATCAAGAATGCCAGACACCAACCACAATCACTAGTCAATGGTAATTTGTTGAGTGAAAGGGGTAAGTGCTCAACCATTAGCCTGGAATCTTAACCCTCACACAATGTTACTTCTATTGTACGGATGAGAAAAAAAGAGGCTCCTTTCAAATTACGAAAATTTCCAAGGGCCATACAACCAGAAAATGGTGCACCCGATGTTCAAACCAGTTTAGTATTCTGATTCCACAGACTTGTTTTTCTCCACAGTGAGTGTGATATTGCCTTAAGTCCCACTGTCTGTAAGCAAGTGTCTAATACCCTCTTAACAGAAGGCTGTCACAGACACCTGGAGGAGGGGCTTTGGATGGGTGTCAGAGTCCTTTCCCTCTTGGGGTCCCTCCTTTCTTCCCTGTATGCCCCTTACTTTCTCGGGTTCTATTATGCCAAATTTTTCCAAGTGCTCAAAGCTGAAGACCTCTGTCCACTGCCTCAGAGGTTGAGGGTGCGGGCCAGTTCTTCCATGATCAGTGTTGGCCTTCCAGATATCTCATCTCAATTAGCAAATCTTTCTTTTGCTCATAACCCCCTTGTGGTATAACTTTGATGAATTGTCATGCTAATAGCCACACACACACACACACACACACACACACACACACACACACACGTGGGAGGGAAAGAAGGGAGTAAGCCCCGACCTACCTCTCAGGTGGCCTTCCTAACGACCATTCCTTCCTTGGCTGTTGACCCAGGATCCTGTAGTTGGTCCACCTGTGTGATGAAACAAGCCCAGATGGCTTTCTTCTCTGCATTTCATCAGCCAGGAGATCTCAGCACTTTACCCAGGATTTGAATGAGAAGGTGGCAGGTGTCTAATATTGATTATTGTTTTAAGAGAATGTATTTCACGTAAGTGATATCTTAGATGATAACAGCTTTGGCCAAGCAGGCTGGAAAATCACATTTCTTCGGCTGGCTCCTGCAGCTGCATTTATTAGGAGGTGATGCAGCTCCACTCAATCACTCTTCAATTTGAAACCGAGTCCCGTCAGTGAGGGGGAAAAACATTCTGTGGGCTCCACATTTAAAATTTTGAAGCAACCTGCCTCTTTGAGCCATGCTAGGAAGATTTCTCAGTCTGAATGTGAAGCCCTGCATTTGAGTGCCATGAAGTCTGTGATCACACTCACTAGGTCCGGAGTTGTGGCTGCCCAGTGGATGTTATGAAAAATCTTAACTGATCTGTAAGGCTGAACATATTAAAGTCTCTAACGTCTCTCTGAAGGAATTTTCCAGATTTCTTTCCTTAGTGAGAACTGGAAACAATGGGTACAAGACTCTGAGAAGAAAGATGTAGTTAGCTGGGCTCCGTGGCTCAGCCTGTAATCCCGTGCCTTGGGAGGCTGAGGTGAGTGGATTGCCTGAGCCCGCGGGTTCGAGACCTGCCTGGGCAACTTGGTGAGACCTCATCACTACAATAAATAAAAAAAAAATTAGCCGGGTGTGGTAGTGTGTGCCTGTAGTTCGAGCTACTCGGAAGGCTGAGGCAGAAGGATTGCCGGAGCCTAGCAGGTCGAGGCTGCGGTGGCCGAGTGCACTCCAGTCTGGGTGACAGAGTGAGACTTCAACTCAAAAAAAAAAAAAAGAAAGAAAGAAAAAAGAAAGATGTAGTTGAAGTGTGGAAATGCATGTGAAAAGGAACAGTGAGAGAACACCACTGGGACCCTTTGCCTGCCTTTCCGACTTGCTAAGGGCCAGTGTTGACTTTTGGGGGACACTCAGAATGCTCCAATGGCTGGGATTTCATTTTATCTTCTTACCAATTATATCTATTTACAGATGAAGAAACTGATGCTGAGTGCCAAGTGATTTTTTTTCAAGTTTACACAACGACTATATGTAAAACATTCCAGAGCAGGATCAAGCTTGTTAATTGCCCATTTCAGTGCTCTCTTCATGATAACACCTATTCATTCTACTTAATTTATGTGAAGCCATTTTAATGTAATCAATGGCTTCTACAGCTAGGAAAACATCAAAGCTTGAATCAGATTCCTCAAGAATTGAAAATAAACTGGGCGTGGTGGCTCACACTTGTAATCCCAGCACTTTGGGAGCCTGAGGCAGGAAGTTTGCTTGAGGCCAGCCTGGGTAATATAGTGAGATGCCATCTCTACAAAAATTAAAAGGTTAGCTGGGTATGGTGGCATGTACCTGTTGTAGTTCCAACTACTTAGGCTGAGGCAGGAGAGTCCCTTGAGCCCAGGAGTTTGAGGTTACAGTGAACCATGATCACATAACTAAGCTCCAGCCTGGGCAACAGAGTAAGACTCTGTCTCTCTCTCTTTTTTTTTTCTCTTTTAATTTTTATTTTGAAATTGTGGGGTGTAATTCAGGGTTAGGTATACAAATGTACATTGTGCGGGTACCCCTATTGATGAGGTGTGCCCCCCTTCCCCAGGTGGATATCGACTGATTTCATTCCCAGCTACCCATCCAGCACACCCTCCCCTCAGTTTCCTGCTACTTTCTTTTCTTTTCTTTTTTTTTTTTGAGTTGGAGTCTCACTCTGTCGCCCAGATTGGAGTGCAGTGGCCGCTTCCGGCCACGGCAGCCTCATCTCCTGGGCTCCGGCGATTCTTCCGTCTCAGCCTTCCGAGTAGCCGGAATTACAGGCATGAGCTACCACGCCCGGCTGATTTTTTGATTTATTGTAGAGATGAGGTCTCGCTGCCCAGGTGGGTCTCAAACCCGCAGGCTCAGGCAATCTACTCACCTCAGCCTCCCAAAGGCGCAGGATTACAGGCTGAGCCACTGAGCCCGGCTTCCTGCTACTTTCAATCTCTTTCCTATAGTAATACAGTAGTTGTTCAAGGTTCACTTATGGAACATGGAACCAACCGTGCTGTCCATCAAAAGAGGACTGGATTTAAAAAAATGTGGTATATATATACAATGGAATATTACTCAGCCATAAAGAAGAACAAAATTATGAACTTCGCAGCAACGTGGATGGAATTAGAGCTTATAATACTGAGTGACTCTGCCACTTTAAAAAAAAAATTGAAAATATGTTTCTGACGTATTCGGATTTTAAATCTCAATATTGGAAGCACCTGAGCAATCATTCAATCCAATCTCTTAGGCAATGTGAAAATCAGATCTAGGCCGTCACGGATCCAGTCATTTTTGTTTTATGAATGGTTTCAACCCTTCCAGCAACGGACAGCCCTCTCCTTTGTTGGCCAGTTGAATGATCAGAACATCTTCCTCATCCTGAGCTGAAAACTGTCTCCTCGTAAACTCTTTCAAAGGCCCAAGTTTTTCTCATGTATTAGTGAAAAAAATTAATTTTTTCATCTGACCGTTCTTTAAATATTTACAGAGAGTTCTTTTGGGGGTTGAAGGTGTAGCGTGTCTCTGATGGCTCCTCATCTGGGTACTCTTTCAGCCGGGGGCTCTCTCCCTGGATCTCACCATATTCAACACCCCGCTCGAAGTGTGGAGCTGAAATGAAGGCAAGAACAGCAAATGTCCATACAGTGTTCTTGTTGACCTGTGTAGAGAAGCCATGTCAGCAATACTCTCCCCTTGCTTAGTCCCACTTTCTGAACATTTATGTGCCTCTTTTGCATCATATGAGAGAAGTCTTCTCCAAGGTATCCACAAAACACTAGATCTGGAAACTTCTATATATAGCCGCTGGGATTCTTTCTCTTACACTGAGTCCTATTGATCAACTCCCTCTATGGCTCACCTAAAGACTATACTGATGGTGCCCATTCAAGAACACCCGCTAAGGGTATTCCTTCCTGGTGTCCCCAAAGCAGGGGTCTTTAGTGCAGGACTGGGCTGTGTAAGTAGACAGTGGCAGAAAAGCTTCCCTTGAAGCTGGACCACAGTTTTTGATTCTGCTGGTGGTAATAGCTTCAGAAAGGCTCCTTTCACAGTGAGTCCTTTAACTTCAACAAAGACAGCCACAGACCCAGTCAATGAGTCCATGTGAGGGCAGCTACCTGGTGACCTTCACTCCTGTATCATCTCTTTTCTCTCCCCTCAGTCTCCTCCTTCTCGGTCATATCTCTCTTTTGGAATTAGAAAATAGTGATCAGATTTTAGGGTAAGGGCGGGCAGAGGATTGTAGGGTTTGATGGCAAAGAGGCAGGTGTGTACCATGACAGGGAGGCATGGAGGGAAGGGGTGAGTGGTTAAGGGACAGGGTGCCGTTCATACCAGCAATGCTTAAGTCCCAGCTCTGCCTGACTAATGACAGTGGTTGTTTTTTCTCACCATGAAATGATGATAATTAAAATATCAATCTTTTAAGGTTAAGGAGAGGTTAGATAAGCTACTCTATTAAGGACTTGGAATAGTACCTTGTATGTGGCAAACGCTGGGCATCTGCTAAATGATCTTGGAGGTGATCGGCATTGTTACTGGTGCTGTCGAAAGAGTAACCTTAAGGGAATGAAACTTAGAAAAGTGACCTTCTCAGATTCCCATTCTTTCATGGCTATAATGAACTGATAAAGATTACTATAATTTCTGAAAACTTTTTTTTCAATTTAAAGTTTTTAGACAATTTTCTATGATTTTCTACTGTTCTTGTAAGTTTGTTTTACTTTTCCTGGCTACTTATTCCTTAAGCAATACTTCAGTCATGCTTTGAAAAAATAATACAGTACTCAGCTTAATATTTCAATAGACAGACAAAGGGGATTTCTTTTTCATTCTTAGTGAAAACATCATCTTTCATATTCTTTGTGTGTATTTATATTCTACTGAGATTATATTTACATATTTCTTGGCAACTTTCTTTTTTACCTTAATAATTTACCACTTTCCGTGTTGTCAAATAAATACTTTTTACTTATCCTTTTCTGTGGCTACATAATATTCCTGGGTACATAGATGTTTTTAATATTTCAGGTTTTCAAGAATCGGAATCAAGCCTGATCCCATGCAGGCAGGTCGAATGGGGAGCCCTAGGACCCAGAGGTGGAGCTAATGAGTCCTTGGTGAGCAGGTAACACTTATAAATGATTTCAGAAGACCTTCCCAAACGTCCAGCTCTGTCCTGGTCATGGGTGTGAGTTTCTCCCACCAACTTCTGTTGTAATGGCTTAAAAACAGGTAAGAAGGGGGGAGCATTGCAGTTCCTCGGTGCAGCCGCATTCACTTGGCACAGGGTACAGGGTTGAAATAGCACATCCTTGCTAACTCCTTGGCTTTGCAGTTTTTTGTTTTTGTGATTAATGTCCAGTGCAAAGGTGAGTAATGGAGCAATTCATTGCAGTAATTCGAGTTATGGAGAATATATGGACTCCTTTGCTCAGCATCCCTTTCTTCAACTCCTTGTCACATAAAAAGAATCATTACATTAGGGAACACGATGCCATCAGCCACAGGACCGAGCAGATATACAACTCATGTGCCCCAGATGTCTCCACCCCCCGAGGTTAAAATTCAACCCTTAGAGCCTTTCTTTGTTGGACTGGAGGATGCTAATAGATGCATAGGGAAGTGAGAAAAGCTCCCAGTGCCTCTTTTGGCCCTACTTCTTTTTACTTCTTTTGTAAGAATGACAGGTCAAGGATAAGCGATCCTCAACTGCTTCTAAATCAGATTTGCTCTTATGCTGGATCATTATCACCCCAAAGTAATCTATGAGCCCTAGGAGAAGTTTGGGAGAGACCTTAGGGGAAGAAACCACTTGATTAAAAGGAGAAGGACTTCCTGCTCCAATAGGTCCAAGAAAGTATGGCTACTGTCCTCTTGCAGGATATGGAAGAACAGAAGACCCGGTGAAACTATAGATGAGGGCCGTGGTGCTGCCTTCCAGATTCAAGGGATGAGGCAGAATGTCTGTGCACCTTTCAGGGACTGAGTTTGAGAACCCCTAACTTCATCATCTTGGAAGGAAGTGATAGCACATGCCCTAGGATTCCCATAACTATACAGGAAAGTGGGGAACACATTGAGGCTAGATTTTCTGCTCTAGTCTGTGGGGCTACAGTCATCTTTTGGGTGTTGATGTTAATGAAAGGATTTCTGAACTTGTTAGTTGGTGAGGTCCAAGACCTTGGGTTCCTCTTTTGCTTACCCAAAGTAGAGATCTTGAAGTTAGATGTATGAAAGTGCACCTTGATGGGTTGAACAGTATTACAATATTGCTTGGAAAAAAACCCCCATTGGTGGAGAAGGTATGACAGGTAAGAGAAGAGAGGAACTAAACTCGGTCTGTAATATTTACTTGCATTCTGGCAAGTAACCTTCTGATGTGCTGTGAGCGTGTGCCTGTCCCTGTGTGCTTGTGTGTGAGAGAGAGGAGAGGACAGTAGATGAGAAAAGACGTGCCCACCAACCTACAGTCAGTCCCCACTGGGATTCCCCACCATATGTGAGGCCAGCCACTCCTCTCTAGCTACTACATGTTCTGGAAAGAAGGGGTTTAAGCTGAGGTGAGGAAGAAGCCCACACACTAGCTCCAACCTTCATTTTCCTCTCAGTCTCACTGCCTAGGGGCTGCCTATGCAAATGAACCCAATATATTAGATCCCAAGCCCAGGTTATTATTCCCAAAGATGTATAAACAATATTCTCCAACTCCAAGAAACAGCAGCCTATGTTATCTTTACACAGTCCCTGTTCAATTTTACAATGCCTACCTTTCAGAAGGAAACTTCGTGTGCAATCTCGTTCTGCTTTGAGTTCTGCACCCCTAACCACATCGAGGCTTTCTCCATCCAGCCCGTGACTGATTGAAAATTCAATTCAACTCACTTCAAATATATATTGAGTACCTTTATGTTGGCAGTAAAGTGGTAAAAGCCATAGGGGATACAAAATAAGTATAAAGCACAGTCTCTAGCTTCAAAAAGTCTGCTGTGCTATTGGGGCCAACATGGAGAAACAACAAGAGACCAACATGAGACAGAATATATTTACTCATCAGAATGTGTTGTTCTGACATCAGGTGCATTGGAAGTTCCAGAAAGGAGTTCTCAGTGAGAGCCAGAGTTATCAGAGCAGAAAGGCTTTTTGGAGGGGCCGAGGGCAGATGCAGGGTTTTAAAGGGCGAGGGCATTCACATATGCAGCAGAATCACATGCAAGAATTTTCCTGTTCGTTTAGATTTTATTCTTTTTTTTTTTTGAGTTGGAACCTCACACTGTCACCCAGACTGGAGTACAGTGGCACGCTCCCGGCCACCGCAGCCTCGACCTGCTGGGCTCTGGTGATCCTTCCGCCTCAGTCTTCCAAGTAGCTGGAGCTACAGGTGTGCACTACCATGCCTGGCTAATTTTTGATTTATTGTAGAGACGAGGTCTCGCCAAGTTGCCCGGGTGGGTCTCGAACCTGCGGGCTTAGGCAATCCACTCACCTCGGTCTCTCAAATTGCTGGGATTACAGGCTGAGCCACAGAGCCCGGCCTAGATTTTCTGCAGAAACCTTAAAGCTGAAAACAAAGTGACTAATTACTCCCACAGTCTAAGGAGCTCACCAAGGAACTGCCAGACCTAGATGGGGCTTACTTAGAGGTGGCCAGGACATCCTAGGGTCCTCACTGCTCACTTCCCACTTTTGTCCCCCCCAACTCCCACCTGTTGATAAAAGCTGATTAGATTATGAATGTTGCAAAGGTGGTCCTTGTTGGGATTTTTAAAAGTACGTTGTCTGCCTAGTGAAAGTGGTGGGATAGTTCTTCTCCCGTCCACCTGAAAGAGGGAGGGACTCTTCTCACTTCCCATAACACAAGAGAGGAAAGCCTGGCAGAACATCCCTGGACTGGATGCTTGCTGAGCAGTTGAAACTCTAGACCTGGTCCAAGGCTACCCCTAGAATGGAGCATGGTAGGAAAGTTCTTGGGTGAATTGGGTAAAAATTCTTGGAAATGAGAAGGCATCGTGAGCATAAAAACTGGTGTCTATTTTTTGCAGGGATAATTTTGAAGGTGGATGCTGCTGGAAGCCACCTGTAAAGTCAGAGTTGTGAGGCTGCTACATTTCTACCATTTGACCTGCCAGGGATTGGTCAGTTTCCAGAGGACCACATAGATGCTATGGAATGTAGGTGGCCCTGGACCATTTTGGGCAGTCTAAAGAGGATGGACTTCCAGCTTTTGATAGCTATCAAAAGCTATGGATGTGTGAAGGGGCAAGAGGTGAGGGGAGGGAGGATAAGAAAGACATGTGGAGTTAATTCCTTTTGTCCAGAAATTGTGTAGTGTGAAAGTTGTTAGAATCAAAATGGTCACTCGTTTTGCAAAAGAAGACATACAAATAACCATCAAGCAAATGAAAAAATGCTCAACATCATTAATCATCAGAAAAATGCAAATCAAAACTGCAGTGTGGGGGACTTCTGGTAAGATGACGATGGAACAGGTCAGACTGTGAGAGTCTCCACAGAAGTGAGTGTCCATAAAGAATCTCTGTGTGAGTGGGTGTGTGCTGATGGGTGAGTGAAAGTTCATCCCTTGGGTTCATGCACCTGGGGCGCTCCGCCAGAGGTGCCTGCAACCCCCCACCGCCCGGAGATTGACTGTCACTGTGCAGGATCATCTGCTGTTCTCGGGGCTCTCCTGAGAAAAGGCAGTGGAAAGCAGCCCATCTTCATCACTTGGCACCTGGCCTACACCATCACCTGGGTCAGCAGAGCGCTAAGAGCCCGGAATCTGTGGAGAGAGAAGATTGGGGAGAGCTGGGGAGAAGCCCCACTACCTGTTAGGAAATACCTACTGGAGCCATTTTCTCTGTCCTGGGACCAGGCAGAGACCTGTGTTGCCCTTCCCAGCTCTACCCAGCCTCCAATCTGGGTCCTAGAGGTAATCTCATCAAACTGGTGAGAGAGAAGTCCTTCCTTCACACTGGATCTGACACAGACACAACAGACCTGAGTGGGAGACTTGACAGGCAGCAAGTGGATGGATCCAGATCTGATCCACAGTGGTCTGTGGGAGCATCTGATCCATGATGAGAGCAACCCTATCAGCCTGCACTGAGAGCAGAGGAGAGTTGCTAGAGATCAGGGCTGAAAGGACGTTGAACTTACAGGACTGATCTCAGAGCGAATTTTTTGTTTGTTTTGCTTTTTTTTAAAAGTTTTTTTCTCTCTTCTCTCTTTTTTGTTTTTGATTATGTTTTTGTACTTGCTTTGTTTCTGTTATTTTATTGCTGTTTTGTTTTAGACTTCCTGTTTGTGTATGGGTATTTTTGAGGGAGAGTACATTAATGGGGGAGGGGGGGTTGTCGGTTTGTGTGTTTATATGATTATCTGCATGTTTTTGTTATCTTTCCTGTCTTTGTTTGTGCCTCTTTTCATTTGTTAGTTGATATGCCTGTCTGTTTTCCCTCCTCTTCTTCTCTCTCTCCACCTTATTCTCATCCCCCTTCTTTCTTTTTCCATTCTTTTCCTTTTTCTTACTTCATTTTGTTTTGAGGGAGCAAACCCATTTTCCCACTGCATGGACAGATTGTAAGGCAGTGGGAAGTGGGTTCCAGGGGGCCCACATACCAGTCAGCAGATACAGAGATCTGTAGATAGTTTCTGAATCAAAGCTCTCACCTCAATTAAATCTCAAAACTGCAAAAAGTACAGCCCCACACCAATGGTCCAGTTCCAGAACTGAACAAAGCCAGAGGAACCACATAAGGAAAAATAGGAGACTGAGAAAACAGAAGCAAAAGCTACCTCCATCCTTGAACAACAGAACTAAAGAAGAGGTAAGAAAAGGGGGTGGAAAATCAACACAACTGAAGAAAAACCAAAGGAAGAATATACGACTCACACAGACCCCTAGGAGGTCAGCCATAGAGAAAACAGTCTTCACAATGCAAACAGTGAAGTACCCCAGAATGACTGGTCTCAAACCACAAACCCAGATATCAAGACATTAATAGAGAGAATAAATAAAATTGGGGAGAGACAAGAGGAAAGAATGAAGGAGTTGGTAACTTAGATAACAGCAATAAACAGCACAGTGAATGGAATAAACAAAAACTGATAAGCATAGAATACAGAATTAATCAAGCAGAAGAAGGAATCTCAGAGCTTGAGGACCAAAAAATAAAACTAACCCAAACTGTTAAAAACATAGAAGATTAAAAACAGAGAACAAAACCTCCAAGAGATGAGTGATTATTTCAAGAGACTGAACCTAAGGTTAATTGGAATTCCTGAGGCAGACAGAGAGACAGAGACCACCCTGGAACAAATATTCCATGAAATTATCCAATAAAACTTCCCTAATCTCATCAGTGATGTGACCATTCAAACACAAGAGATTCAGAGAACCCCTGCAAGACAACAAATGAGAAGACCAACTCCTGGGCACATAGTAATTTGCCTACACAAAGTAGGTATAAAATAAAAAATCCTAAAAGCAGCAAGATAAAAAGGTCAGACTACCTACTGGGGGAGACCAATTAGACTTATGTACAGAAACACTTCAGGCTAGGAGAACTTGGAACCCAATCTTCAAAGTTCTCAAAGATAAACAATTTCAGCTAAGAATTACCTACCCAGCTAAACTAAGCTCCATCAGTGATGGAGAATTAAAATCCTTCCCAGATATTCAATCCCTAAGAGCTTATGCTGCCTCCAGACCAGCTCTACAAGAAACACTTAGGAAAGTATTAAACACAGAAGAAAGAAAAAAAAAGTATGACAATGCCCTTCCCAAGAATGCAGGAAAGAGATTGAAAACACACATGAATCAACCCAAAAATCAAAAAAGAGACAACAAACAAACAGAGCAACAACAGCAAACTATATAAGAACTTCATGACAGGAATAAACTCTCACATCTCAATAACTAGCCTGAATGTGAATGGGAAACAAGATGTCAGGCAAACGGAACACAAAAGAAAACAGGATGTGCGAACTTAATATCAGACAAAAGACCCTTTAAGCTATCAAAAATTTAAAAAGATACAGAAATTACTATATTATGATGCAAGTTTCAATCCATCAACAAGAAATATCCATCCTAAACATATATGAACCCAACATAGGAGCAACACCTTTCATAAAGCTTCTAGGTAAACTTAGAAAAGATATTGACTCTAACACTATCATAGCTGGGGACTTAAATACCCCACTCACAACCCTAGACAGATCATCAAGACAAAAAAATCGACAAGGAGATCAGGAACTTCAACATGACGCTTGGCAAAATGGACTTAATTGATACTTACAGAATACTCCACCCAACAATCATGGAATATACATTCTACTCATCACCACAGGGAGCATACTCTAAGATTGACCACATCCTTGGCCATAAATTAAACATAAACAAATTTCATAAGATTGAAATTTTGCCATGCACCTTCTTGGACCACAGTGGAATAAAGATAAATATCAACACCAGCAAAGTTCCCTCCAAACCCAGAAAGACATAGACATGATGCTAAACAACTCCTGGGTCCACATGGAAATCAAAACAGAGATTAAAAGACAACTGGGAACAAATGAAAATGGAGACACATCTTACCAAAACCTCTGGGATGCCATGAAAACAGTAGTAAGATGGGGGAAATCATATCTCTACAAACACACATGAAGAAAATGGAAGGATCACAAGTTAACAACTTAACAAGTCACCTAGGGGAACTGGAAAAACAAGACCACCAAAACCCTAACTTGCAGAAGAATCCAGATCACCAAATAAAAGCCTAAATTTGGGACATAGAAGACAAAAAGATAATACAAAAAAATCAATGAAACAAAAAGCTGGTTCTTTGAAAGGATTAAAAAAGACTGATGGACCTCTAGCTAGACTGGCCAAGAAAAAGAGAGAAAAAGCCCAAATAAACACAATCAGAAATGCAAAAGTCCAAGTCACAACTGACCCTGAAGAAATTCAAAAGATTATCAGAGACTATACTTGTATGGAAACAAACTTGAAAATCTAAAGCAAATGGAGGACTTTCTGACATCACACAACCTCCTCAGGTTGAAACAAGAAGAAATCGAAATCCTAAATAGACCAATAACAATCCGGGAAATTGACTATGTCATAAGAAAACTAACTAAAACAAAACAAAACAAAACAAAACCAAAAAAACCTTAGACCAGAAGGCTTTCCTGCAGAATTCTATAAAACATACAAGGAGGAACTGATACCAATCCTGTTGAAAGTATTCCAGGCAATTGAGAAAGATAGAACTCTCCCCAGATCATTTTATGAAGCTAACATCACATTGATACCCAAACCAGGTAAAGATCCAACAGAGGAAAAAAAAAAAAACTGCAGGTCAATATCCTTGATGAACACAGATGTTAAAATTCTCAACAAGATCCTAGCAAACTGGATTCAATAACACATCTCAACAATCATCCACCATGATAAAACAGGCTTCATTCCCAGGGTGCAGGGCTGGTTCAACATTTGTTAGATCCTAAATGTAATTAAATACATCAACAGATGCAAAAACAAAAACCACACGGTTATATCATTAGATGCAGAAAAAGTTTTTGATAAAATCCAGCACCCCTTCTTGATAAAAACCCTCGAACACATAGGCATAGATGGAACATACCTCAAAACAGTAAGAGGCTTCTATGGGAAACCCACAGCTTGCATACTCCTAAACAGACAGAAATTGGGACCATTTCCTCTGGAAACCGGAACAAGACAAGGATGCCCATCTCACCCCTCCTTTTCAACATAGTTTTGGAAGTCCTAGTTAGAGCAATCAGATAAGAGAAGGAGATCAGGGGTATCCAAATAGGAAAGGAGATAGTCAAATTATCCCTCTTTGCAGATGACATGATTCTACACCTCGAAAATCCAAGAGAATCTGTCAAAAACCTCCTTTTACTGATAAAGGTCTTTGGCAAAGTCTCAGGGTATAAAATGTGCAAAAGATAGTCACATTTCTATACACCAACAAAAAACAAACAGAAACTCAAATAAAAAGCACATCCCGTTCACAATAGCCACAAAAGAAAATCAAACTCCTTGGCATGTTCCTAACCAGAGATATGAAAGACCTTTACAATGAAGACTACAAATACTGCTAAAGAAATCAAAGATGACACAAACAAATGGAAAAATAGTCCATGTTTCATGGATTGAAAGAGTCAACATTGTTAAGATGTCCAATCTACCCAAGGCAATCTACAGATTTAATGCAATACCCATTAAATTACCACCAGCATTCTTCTCAGACCTGGAAATGACAATACAGGAATTCATATGGAAACATAAATGCCCACAAATAGCTAAAACAATCCTCAGCAAAACAAACAAATAAACAATCAAACAAAAAAACAAAGCAGTAGGTATCACACTCCCAGACTTTAAACTTTATTATAAAACTACAATAATCAAAACAGCCTGGTATTGGTATAAGAAGAGGCATATAGACCAATGGAAAATGATGGAGATTCTAGAAGCAAAACCACAATTTCTCAACCAAGTCATCTTTGAGAAAGCCTCCAACAACAACCACTGGGGAGAGGAGAACCTATTTAGTAAATGGTGCTGGGAAAACTGGCTGACCACATGCAGAAGATTACAATAAGACCTCTACCTATCACCATACACAAAAATCAACTCTAAATGGATCAAAGAGCTAAATGTGAAACCTCAAACTATAAGAACCTTAGAAAATACAGGATACACCCTTATGGAAATTGGAACTGGCAACCAATTCATGATCAAAACCCCAAGTGCCCATACCATAAGAGATAAGATAGACAAGTGGGACCTCATCATACTGAGAAGTTTCTGCAAAGCCTAAGAAACCATAATAAAGCAGGGAGGCAGCCCACAGTATGGGAAAAAATATTTGCCCACTATTATGTCTGACGAAGGCCTAACATCTGGGTTCTACAAGGAACTCAAATGTGCTGAAAAGAAAAAAGCAAACAATCACATTACAAAGTGGGCAAAAGATATGAATAGACATTTCTCAAAAGAAGACATAGGAGTGGCCAACAGATACATGAAAAAATGCTTATCCTCATTAGTCATCAAAGAAATGCAAATTAAAACTACACTGAGATACCACCTGACTCCAGTCAGATTGGCCATCATCAATAACTTAAAAAACAACAGATGCTGGAGAGGATATAGTGAAAAGGGAACACTTCTACACTGTTGGTGGGAGTGTGTAAACTAATACAACCTCTGTGGAAAACAGTTTGGCGTTCCTAAAAGATCTAAAAATCAACCTTCCATATGACCCCGCAATCCCAATTCTGGGAATATAACTGGAGGAACTCAAATTACTCTATGAAAAAGACACCTGCACACATTTGTTTATTGCAGCATTGTTCACAATAGCAAAAACATGGACCAACCACACTGCCCATCGAGAGAGGACTGGATTTAAAAAATTTGGTACATATACATATGGAATATTAAGCATTCATAAAGAAGGACAAAATTATAAACTTCACAGCAACCTGGATGGACTTAGCATCTATAATATTGAGTGACCTATCACAGAAACAAAGAGTGGAGTATCACACATTCTACTTATAAGCGGATCTTGAACAATTACTGTAATACTATGAGAAAAGGATTGGCAGTGGTGGGAAACTGCCAGGGGAGGGCAGAGGCAGGATTGCTAGTAATGGGAATCAGCTGGGGGAGGGCGGGCCACACCTCGTCAACAAGGGTACATGCATAGTGAACATTTGTATACCTAACCCTGAATTGTACCTCACATCTTTAAAATTAAAAAAAAAGAAACACTGCAATGTGATACCATCCAGTACCAAAGAGGTTACTACTAAAAGACAAAAAAGAAACAAAAAGATATTGGCAAGGATGTGGAAAAAAGGGAATACTTGTACACTGTTGGTGGGAATATAAAGTAGTTCAGCCTCTATGGAAAAGAGTATGGAGAGTTCTCAAAGAATTAAAAATAAAACTACCATCCAGTCCAGCGATCTCACTATTGTGTATCTACCCAAAGGAAATAAATCATTCTATTAAAAGGATACCTGCACTCCTACGTTTATTGAAACATATTTGCAATAGCAAAGATATGGAATCCACCTAAGTGTCCATCAAGAGAGGATTGGATAAAGAAGATGTGATATACATATCATGGAATACTATGCAATCATAAAAAGAATGAAACTATGTCTTTTGCAGCAACATGGGTGAAACTGAA
Organism: Carlito syrichta; assembly: GCF_000164805.1. Taxonomy (NCBI): domain Eukaryota; kingdom Metazoa; phylum Chordata; class Mammalia; order Primates; family Tarsiidae; genus Carlito; species Carlito syrichta. Next base: position 566,052 of record NW_007249778.1, read on the forward strand.
AGTCATTACCTTAATTTAAATAATTCAGAAATAGAAAGTCAAATGTCACATGTTCTCACATATGAATAGGAGTTAAATAATGTGTACATATGGACACAGATAGTAGAATAATAGACATTAGAGATTTGGGAAGGTGGGAAGATGGGAAGGGGGTGAAGGATGGGAAATTACCTAATGGTACAATGTACACTGTTTGATGGTTATACTAATAGCCCAGACTTCTCCACTACACAGTATATTCATGTAGCAAAACTGTATTTCTGCCCCTTAAGTCTATAATAACAATAATAAACAGTAAACAAAATGGGGCCATTTATGCCAAACCCTAACAAAATGGAGTCAAGAGGCCATAAAAGAGGGGTTCTCATGCACGCATACATGCCTATGATTATAGTTACTACAAGGACTCTGAAAACCGCAGTCTTGTACAAAGAATACTTCTGTGAGGATGTCTGCCCAGAAATTGCCTGTTTGACCTTAGACTGATGCTACCATTGTTATTGATCCTTGTAGTCAAGGATAATTATTTCAAGACAACTTATGTAACCTTCCTCATTTTGCCTTTAAAAAGCCTTGCCTCCCTGGGGACATCTATGGGCTTCCAAGGCACATATATTCCTGGATTGCAATCCTTTTGTTTATTTTCAGATAAACTCATTACCTTTGGAGACTTTTTTCTGTTGTCATTTTCGATGGAAATTAGCATGGAGGTTCCTCCCACCCAAGGATCACCCCAAAAGCCAAGCATGTAGTCCCAACGTGGAATACGCATCACATCGAGGGGGATGATGGTGAAGGAGACTGTCTTTCTCTCTTGCCTCCTTCTGGACTCCTGTTCTTGAGAAGAAAGTAGACCAGGTGGAGAGAGATTGAAGTTGAGGAAAAGTGAAGGACAGACCAAACCCTTTCCTTCCTAGGCTTCAGGTCAGGCTTGAAATGAAGGAAGGGGAAAACCTTTATATTGTGTGAGATTGAGATTGGATTTTGATTGACACTGAGCAGGACTTTCCAGTGCCTGAAAGGTGAGTCTAAGTGATTCAAATGAGACTCTCTTAATCACTGAGAGGGACTGGGAGGCTGTGTTTCTGAGATGTTGCCAAGGGGTGAGGAAGGAAGAGGCTGCAGAGTTCCATAGAAGGGTGTTTCCCCTGGCACCTGACAAGGGCCAGCAAACCAGTTGCAGAGACATGAATGGGAGATCAGGAAGAGAGGAGCAGAGGGGAGAATGGGGTGTTTGGGAGTCTCCCCAACTCCACTTGGTGGAAGGGAAGGGGATAGTGTAGAACGAGGCTGCAAGGAAGAGAGTAATCCACTGCAACAGACTTGAGATAAAACTTCAACATTTCTGAGAGGATAAGCAGCAGAAGATGTAAGCAAAGACACAAACCAAAAGGAAACATCCTATAGCTCAAGTAGGTTTCTTGGGAAGGGGCTCATTCTCTTCAAAATATGGCCTTCTTTCTTTCCCATTTGTTTTCGGCCAGCCAGCATTTCTCCCGGGCAAGGTGCTAGTTGGTTTGCTGTTGCCATGTGGGTTTGAGAGTTTGTCTTCTCATGATATTCTTCTCTCGCTGTTTGGAAACAGAGACCCAGCTGAGAGGGATTTTTGGACAGAGGAACAATCCACTCCTTCCTTCCACTCACCACGAGGGCTGGAAAAACCCAGTGATCCTGCCTTTGTGTATCTGAATTTGAGTCAATTTGGACCCAGAGATGGCAGTTTGATTTCCTGTTTACAAAACAAATGAGAAATGTCTCTTGGGAGGCGTTTTTGTTTGCAGGGCACTGGGAAGGGTTGTTATACGTGAATTTCTGGAGATCAGATAACCAGCCCAATTAAAGGTTAAATTAATAAGTAAGCCCTTTATTAAAACTGGCGGTCAAGAGAGGTCTCGTGTCTCCCAGACTTTCAATGATGAATGAAATTTGCAGGAGTCTTTATAGGCAAAAGCAGTTGGGAAACTGAGTCATTACAGAGATAAATACACGAAACACATGTTCTGGGATTTGACACATAGTACACTTAGATAAGGAGGCACACAGTATACTCAGATAAAGAGACACATAGTACACTCAGATAAGAGGGCACACAGTATACTCAGATAAGGGAGAAACCGTTAGAGCACCGGGTGAGGTGTAGGGCTGTGAGGGTTATTTATGAGCAAAATTTTAAAATTCTTGCATCAGTCACACAGAAGTCTAATAACAAATTAACAACATGGAGACAAGCCACAAAATGGAGTTTTACATTTTAAATACAAACTTAGGTTTTATCTAATACACTGCAAACACTTTAACATTTTATAAAATACAGCAAAAACACTTTAAATACTTCAGGGTGACCCACCGAAGTTTTCTTAGGGGTGGATTTCCAGGAGGCTTTAATTATGATCTCTAAGCTGGAGCTTAGGGAGACACATGCTGCTCAAATCAGCAATCAGGAGCTTTCTTGTTTATGTATTCCTGTCTGCCTGGCTTGCATTTGTTTCCATCAGTTAAAAATTTGACCTGTTTTCTTGGGGGCTAAGAAATGCCCTGTTTTTAAACATCAAGGTTATCCTTTGAAATTTAACTCTCCAGTGGGTGAGAAATTAGATGTCAGTCTTGTTTGGAAGAGTTCTCCATTTCCACACTGGTACTCGAGGATTAGGGGAGTGGGGATGGTGAAAGGGCCTCTGGTCTAGAGACCATCATTATGATGGCTAAGTGGTTCTTGTGGTTCAAACTTATACGTTCCATTTGGAGGTCGGTGGCTTTACTGCTTCCCTGTCAAGCACTGGCATGATGTCTTTGCTACTGTTGCCAAGGACACCTCTCTTGATGTTTAGTCTCTCGGCATGCCTGAACCAACTCTGGTACCTCTTGTTGAAGGGCTGCAAAACTTTGTCTCCTTTTCAGGCTCTTTTAAAAAAACATGCCAGCTGCTCTTGGTACGGCTGCTTCCATTTGTGCTGTCAGATCCCACTCCATCAGTCTGGGACCACTCAGTCCCATCATTCTTGGATACAAAAGCCTGGATGAGGGAAGGGAGTGTTAACTCCTGAGTGCACATTAGCTTCTGTTCCCTGTGACGCAAAAGTACACAAGAACAGTCAGCACCAGGCTTGGCTTCCTTCATGTATTACCTGTAGGGAAGTGGGAGCAAATATCTATAGTTAGAAGTGAGAGGTCTCAGATATGTTCTCCTGTCACATCTGTCTAGTCTTTAGAGTACCAGCAGTGAATAAACAGAGACAATTCCCAGTCAGGGATGCAGCTGTGGCCATCAGCATCTGATGCTCTCAGCAACGAGAGAATGAGTGCTGTGGTCCCGTGGGGGAGGACAGAGTGCCATGTTATTCTCTATAGCATATGCCACCAAGCATTTACTATTGGCCCTCATCTTCACTGCTCACATCTGGATTGGTATGCAAAATGTACGCGAGAATCTGGTCACGACACCCTACCGTGACAAAGAAAAAAATAAGGAGATTGATTTTATGCAGGATATTGTAATAGGGAGAGCACCTCAGATCTGAAGATTTGAGTGTCTTGGTCGTGTGTTTTGGCCTTGGACTTTATCATGAGGGGTAAGCAAATACAAGAGAGATGGTTTATAGCTGGGATTGCTTTAAAAACAGAAAAAGTCTCAGTCAGTTACCTGCTCAGAAACTCTTTCCCCGCTAAAGGTTAGCTAGTTTCAGAGGCCCAGACGACTCTGATCTCAGAATGTGAGGTTGGAGGGGCTGTGTTATAAGTTGAATTGTGTCTCCCCAAAATATATGTTGAAGTCCTAACTCTCAGTACCTGTACGTGTGACCTTATTTGGAAATAGAGTCTTTCCAGATGCAATCAAATTAAGATGAGATCATTAGGGTGGATTCTAATCCAGTATGACTGTCCTTATAAGATAAGGAGAAGACAGAAATGCACAGGGAGAAGAGTGCCATGTAATAACAGGGGCATAAGTTGGAGTTATGCAGTTGCAAGCCAAGAAATGTCAAGAATTGCTGGTGACACCAGAAGCAAAGAGGAAGACATGGAATAGATTCTCCCCTCGAGCCTTGAGGAAGCGTGGCCCTGCCAAACCTTGATTTTGGACGTTAAGCTTTGGGAATTGTGAGACAATACACTTCTGTTGTTTTTAGAACCACTCCACTTGTGGTGCTTTCTTACAGCAGCCCTGGGGAACTAACACAGTCTGGGTCTGGCCTTGTCAACAGGGTCAGGCAAGGGGAAAGGACTGAGTTTAGATAAACAAAGGAGACATCTATGAGGCTTATGAGAGTCTTGAGAAAGAATGGTTGGGAAGTCCTGCTTAAGTCATATAGAGACGGGTGTTTTTTTTAATGGTAAACCATTTTAAGACCACAAAAAGGTGGGAGAATTTCTTAACCATCACTATTTTCTGGGAGCACATATTGTCAACCCACTTAAAATTCATGTATGGACGTCCACCCCCTACAAGTCCAATTCTAACTTGCCTAGTCTGACATGCAAGAATGGGACTGCTCAACCACATAAGCTTCTCTGCTTCGCTCCTCACTCTAGAAATATCCACACACCCTGTGCATCAGTCTACAAACACAACTTGCTGTTTACTGTGTCTCTGTTAATGCCATTCCTTCTGTCTGGAATGCCCTCACTTCTCTTCCTATTTTACTCATCCTCTTGTTCCCTTCTCTCTGAGAAACCTACCCTCACTGCCTCTCTTCCAGATCTCTCCTCTGGGATTTGATGAAAACCGGTCCCTCCCTCTACATAGTACTTCCGCTTGCGTTAAAGTTCTTGCTTCTCTCTGTCCTCTTGGGCTGTAGATGCATCAGGGGATGGGCTCACGCATGTCCTGATTCTCTATTTGAGCAAGCAAAGCTCAATGCTTGCTACAGAGCAGGTGATAAATAAGTATTTGCTGAACTGAAATAAACCCCGTCTCCTTCAGACACCTGTCCCTGACCCTTAGAAACATTTCCTCTTCAACACTTCATGTTATCTTTTTTTTTTCTTTTCCTGAGAGCTTCTTCACTGCTGTAAGCTCATCCCTAGCAGAAAGGTCAGGTCAGCATTTTCAGATTTCATTGCCTTCTCAATATAAGCATTCCATTTATAGTTTAGTATTCTAGCCACAGCCAGCAAAAATATCCTCTTTCTTTGCATAAGCTTAAAAATATTTTTTTCTCATCACAGAGGTATCATATACTCATTGTAAACAAACATAGTTTTGACTAATAAGAAAAGCAAAAATCAAACTCCAAGAACACATAAAATCATTTATACCTCGGCAGCACAGGGAGAACTATACATTAATGTCATATCTCTGTACAAAATGAGCATCGTGCTGTGCATTCTATTTTGTAACCTGATTTTTCTCACTTAACATTTCAAGATGAATTTTCCATGCTAATAAACACTCATTTGAAATAGCACAAATACTTTTCAAGAAGGAATATTTTTAGCATAGAGACAATTTTACTTTTTCTAGTGAGAAAATCTCACCTTCCCTTTTTTTGAGGATAAACCTTTTTGGCTAAAAGAAGTTTACAAGTTTGAAAATACTCCAAGTATTCTCTCGCACAGAAAGCGATATGGAGATTGGTGCTAAAAATAGTAACTGAAATAAAAAGCAAAAGGGCAAAATGTCTAATGTAGACACATAGTTTATCTTTTCACAATATGGAGATTGGTGCTAAAAAATAGTAACTAAAATAAAAAGCAAAAGGGCAAAATGTCTAATGTAGACACATAGTTTATCTTTTCAGTTCCAAAGACCGTCTTTTTAAGATACTCAAGGATGTTCAGAATCTGAGAGTGCAGACTTGTGGTTAAAGCAAAAATGTACCCATCATCTCCCTATCACCACCATCATGGTCACTTCACTATCATTGTCCTGCCTATCATAATTGTCACTATCATTTTCACCATTGTCACCTTCACCGTCACCACCATCATCATCACCTACCTCATCATCATCAAACATCATCACCATCACCAGCACTACTATCTTCTCACTCCTCCCCCCCTTTCTTCTTCCTCACCGTCATCATTATGATTCCCCTTTCAACTTTATTTGTTGAGGCACATGAAAGTAGAAGAGAAAAATTTAAAAATTGGTGAAATACATTGAAGACTTTTCTGATCTCTAGGGTTGATTGAATTCTCTGATGTGGAAGCATGACAGGTGATGAAATCTTTATATAACCGGTTTCTTTTCAGTCCTATCACCCTTTTTAAATTGTCAAAATAATAATAATAGAAACAAGTCAGAGAGAGTATTCTTTTACTAGTCTGCACTTGTATTTATCAAAGCCCTACATTGGTCTAATGCTCGCAGGTCAGGCTTTCAGACACATCTCACATGGATCACGCTGAATTATGTAGATGTTTACATGGCTGGATAATTTATATATATTTTCTAAAGAAATTGTAGAGAATGCATTCCAAATCACATATATAGATGAACGTTTATATTTTCTTCTTCAAAGATCGAAGTAACCCTGAGAAAGATGTCAGGATACCACGGAGCAGACCCTAAGTAAGAGCACCTGGTGTCTCCAGTGATTGAAATGATATATTAATGAGTTCTCATTCTCAGTGACATTTTACCAGGAACCAATTAACTGTAGTAATTACATCTCTTCCATTGCGTGCTCTGAAATGCGAAGTGCACAAGTGTTGAGTTGCTGTGTTTGTTGAAATTTTTTTTCATATGATAACAATTTAAGCTAGAAAACTGACTTGTTTATCACATTCCTTGTACCTTCTGGGTGTCTCAGCATAAAGGAAAATTGTGCAAAGGATGATTTTTATAATCACACAAAAATTGGTGCATGCTAATGAACGTAAGTACAGCTAGAAAGCTTCATCAGAGTGTGCTTTATTTTTAATTTTTTTCTTTTTGCTCTATGTTTTTTTCATTTTTTTTAACAAACCCTTGTGTCAAGGACTGACTTTCAATTGATCGCAGCAAAGAAGCTGCTCTGCTATGTATGAAACTCCGACCCAGAAGCAGCTTATCTATGGATGGTTTAGCATCAGGTTCCTCACGAATATGTGGTGTGTGACTGGCGAAGGGGCGGCCGCCTTTCTGACTGCACCCCATGTCCTGGAACCAGGCTCTTTGCACCAGAACCCAGTCTGACGCAGAGTGTGCTTTAAAAGATGGCAGAAAATACAGTGGGGGAGAGGACACATAGTTAAGAATAGAGAAAGAGTCAAACCTTCCTGCTGAAAACCAGATAGCCTAGGAAATGAAAGACTGAAGAAGAAGTCCTGGTTAATGGTCTCGTCTAGATAATGGGCAAGTGCTATTAAATAGAAAACTTTTCTTGTTGCTTTAAAATTGTTCAAAATCTTTCTAAAATATCACAATTCTGTTTGCTAAAGCAAGTGACCTTTCTGCATTTCATTTACTGCCCCTGTAAAATAAGGATAATAACTAAACCCGCCTCCTAAGATTGTTGTGAGGACAAATTAACATATGTAAAAGTACTCAGGATGGCACTGGTATATTATAAATGCTCAGTAAATGCTAGCTGTTATTATTATTATTATTATTATTTGAGCTGGAGTCTCACTCTGTCGCCCAGACTGGAGTGCAGTGGCTGCTCCCGGCCACGGCAGCCTCGACCTGCGGCTCTGGCAATCCTTTCGCCTCAGCCTTCCAAGTAGCTGGAACTATAGGTGCGTGCTACCATGCCCGGCTAATTTTTGATTTATTGTAGAGATGAGGTCTCACCAAGTTGCCCAAGCGGTGTCTCGTAAACATAATTTGGCATTTTAAAACTAAGAACTTACGGAGCTACAGACTCATTTAGGATACAGCACTACTGATTTTATAAAATATAACATATCATGGGCAAAAATTAAAACAGTATGCATCTCTCTCTGTTTGGATTGTTATAACAAAATTCCATAAACTGTGTAGCTTGTAAATAACAGAAATTTATTTCTCACAGTTCTGGAGGTTGAAAAAAATCCATGATCAAGTCACCAGCAGATTCAGTGTCTGTTGAGGGTCCTTTTTCTGCTTCATAGATGACTCCTTCTCACCATGTCCTCACATGGGAGAAGGCACAAGGCAGCTCCTTGGGGCCTCTTTTACAAGGACATGGATCTCACTCATAAGGGCTTCACACTTATGGCTTAATCGCCTCCCAAAGCCCCACCTCCTCATACCATCACCCTGGGGGTTAGGATTTCCACATGTACATTTTATATTTGGAATCACATTTTTATACTGCTCTTCCAAAAAGATTAAGCTGATTTATACTCTCCAAGAGTAAGATTTTCCAGGCAGAGATAAGATATGAGTATCAAGGAGGAGGGATATTGTAAGCAGAGGGAACAGTATGAGAAAAAAATGGAAATGGAAAAATATATACTCTTTTTGAGGAGTCTTTATTCTTTTCTTGATCATGTCATTTTTCACTCAACATCTTATGGAAACTCCTTCATAGCAGCTGATAATCATTCTTTTAAAAGTTGTGGTGTGAGTGAACCTTAATTTATTCCGTCTTTTCACCACTATTGGTCATTTACTTTTTTTAAACACCATCTTTTTCCTGTAGCATCAATTGTTCCATGTGTTCATCTTGATCTTTTCCTTTTGTATGGGAGAGCCACGTTTTCCTTGGAAGACTTCAATTTTGTTGGAGAATGTTTATCCATCTTTATTCTGGAATAAATATTTCTGTTTCTAGTTGTTCTGAGTGCAGTGTCTGGAGCCAGCTTCTGCTGCTGCTTTGTTTTTTTCTCTTGCTTCCCATTTGACTGTATTCGTCTTGTTTTTTCTCTTGCTTCCCATTTGACTGTATTCGTCTGTATTTCCTTACAACGTGTGGCTGGCAGAATAATGGCCCTCAAAGATGCCTATATCTTAATCTCTGGAAACATGTGACTATGCTACATGGCTAGAGGGACTTCACAAAATGGTTAGGGATTTTGAGATAAGGAGATTATTTTAGATTATTTGGGTAGGCCCAATCTTTTGCAAATAATCTTATAAGGGATAGGCAGCAAGGTCAGAGTCAGAGAAAGAGATATAACAAGAAAAACAGAGGTAGGAGTGATGTGACCCCAAGCCAAGGAATGTGGATGGTTTCTAGAAAGTCACAAATGCATGGGAACAGATTTTCCCTTAGAATCTCCAGAAGGAATGTAGCCTTTGATTTTCATCTTGAAAGTCCTACTTTATACTTCTGAACTCCAAAACTGTAAGATAATAAACTGATGTTGTTTTAAACCATTAAGTTTACCCTAATTTGTGACAGCAGCAATAGGAAATAACAATCTAAGCTGTTTTTATTTATTTATTTTTGAGTAGGAGTCTCACTCTGTCGCCCAGGCTGGAGTGCAGTGGCACACTCACAGCCACCCCAGCATCGACCTGCTGGGCTCCAGCGATCCTTCCGCCTCAGCCTTCCAAGTTGTTGGAACTACAGACGCATGCTACCATGCCCGGCTAATTTTTTTATTGTTTTATTTATTGTAGAGACGAGGTCTCGCTAAGTTCCCTGGGCAGGTCTCGAACTCATGGGCACAGGAAATTCCCTCACCTTGGCCTCCCAAAGTGCTGGGATTACAGGCTTGAGCCACCGCGCCCGGCCAAGAAATAATAATCTAAGTCAAGGAACAATGTTGCAGATGTGAAGGGAGGATTGACTCCTCACCATGGAGGTTTCTCCTTAGCAGATTCTGGGCTGTGGGTTCCTCCATCTAATTATTGACAAGTACAACCCCACTCCCTTTTCACCCTCTGGAAGGCTGTACACATTTTTTTTTCTGTTGGTGTGGTCCACACTTCCTATTCCTAGTGCTGTCATGAGTTTATTCCCTTTTCTGGTTTTTTTTTGGGGAGGGAGGGGTTGGGGGAGTCACACAGTGAGTTTTGGGAAGCACGAGAGATTATCTTTGTATTCTTCGTATTGAAATGCCTCAAAAAGTCTTACTATTTTAAAGTCACAGTTGTCAAAGATGGTCCATCACAAGTAATTCTTCCAACTTTCCCTCAGTGTCCCTGAAGCCTCACTTTAGCCTAGTGCAGGCATTTGTGAGACAGCTGGTAGAGATTAGCAGTGCAGACTCTGCAAATTGTGCAGGGATTTTCTTCATAGAAAGATAACTGAAGTGAAACAGCAACCTTGGCCTTATAACTCAAGCCTCCAATCCTCAGGGCCAGTGGTGCAGCCATCTGATGCGAATTCCAGCCAAGTACCGTCTCGCTCTTCACCCCAGGCATGGCCCTGCAGTCTTGCAATGAGAAGAAACGTTGCTTTTCTCCAGAATCTTTGGGAAGACAGTGGAACGCTGGGCAGGCCTGCGTAGCAGCCTGTGTTCCAGAGCAGTGACTGCTGGGCCTTGGTCTGCTCTGCTGCTGTAGGCAGTGACCTTATTTTCTTGCAAAGACTTATTACTTGATTATTGAGCTTAGCTCTCACATTTCTTCAAGTTCTGAAACTTTCTTGTGCTTCGTGGAGAGAAGTGGTGCATCTAGTGGATTGGCAGCCTTGCCTTTAAAGAGGGAGCAACTTTGATTTTTCCCTATAGCGTGGGCACAGTCCACAAAATAACAGACTTAAAAAAAAAACAGTCTGAAACTCAGAAGGTAAAATGCCAAGTCAAGCCATTTCATTGTGTGATTATTTCTCCCATCTGAGAAATAGTAGAAAGTGTCCAGTTTGTAGAAGTCAGACCTGTGGTTAACATTCAGCTCTGCTACTTTCTATCCATGTGATCAGGGGTACATTTCTGAGACCTCCAAAAAAATCTCAGTTTTTCCCCCCTCTCAGTTATAAAGGTGGAGAGCACCTAGATCATATGCCTGTTGTGAAAATTAAATGAAACAATGAACACGAAGTTGTTAGCACATAAATGTTCTTTCCCTTGTCTTTCTCTATAGTAAGACCCAGCAGAGAGCTTCGAGATGCTAGCAAGAGCTAATTATTCTCACATACCTTTTTTTTCAAAAAAATTATTTGTATTATTTATTTATTAGAGATGAAGTCTTGTTATGTTGCCTAGGCTGGTCTTGAACTCCTAGTTCCAAGCAATCCTCTCACTTTGGCCTCTCAAAGTGCTGAGAGTACAGGCATGAGCCACCGTGCCTGGTCCTACACATATCTTTTATAACATTTTTATTTTTTGATAACAAACATTATAAATGTATGCTTGTGTAAAAAATTTTTTAAAAATCCGAATATCATAAACAAAATTCTTACTATCAATCTGACCCTTTACACATATTTTGGTGTGTTTTTTTTCATGTTTTATATACAATTATAAAGCAGTTGCTCATTTTGTATGCAAAGCTTTAACCTGCTCTTCTCACTTAATGTTACATTGACACTCATCTTGAGAGGATTTCCCCTTTCTTTAATGGTGGAAAAGGAACCACATTCTCTGGTTCCGAGACTGGCGGTGGGGTGGATGCGAACAACAAAACAGAGCCAGGAGGCAATTTGACCCCTAAAGGGCAACATTTTAGGGGAATAAAATGTGGTCAGTAGGTTTTGCGGTTTATGCAACTCTACAAAGTAATTATTCTTGCGTTTTGAATTGGTATGTCCAGGATATAAGAGGTTTCATATAACAGTCCATCCTGAGCAGGCTGGACTTCACCCTGGACAGACAAAAGACAACATCATCAACTGAGCTAGAAGCTGCACTCACGAAACATCCTCCTGCCTGACATCTTTTTTATAGACTTTGCAGAGGATGCATCACTTGGACCTATCTAAATAAACTGCAGCTTCTATAAGATGCATGTACCAGAGTGCTATTTTTCATCAAACCTCCACCCAGGTCTTCACAGGGATAGAACCAGGACTCATAATGTGATAGGAGTGTAGGATTAAAGGGGACATGGTCCAGTGGCCCATGGACAGTCCTTAGAAAAAGACATTTAAAGGTCACAGTCCCCTAGAGAATTCATAATGGGACTCAAGGTGGTGTCTGTGGATCTTCTAAATTTTTGCGTATATATATTTTTCTAGAAAAAGAATCCAAAAGTTCCATAAGATTTATAAAGAGGTCCACAGTCTCTCCCTAATTATTAAGAGTTATTAATCTTGAAGCAAGTGTGTAGTGCATATTCATTCTTTAGGCAGTCCTCCAGAAAAAGTGATTTCTTATCATTGAACTTCAGGTTCAGAGAACAGAGAATTTGAAATTATGTTCTTGGCAAGAACTTGGAATGCAAATATATAGTATTGCCAAATAAGGAAAGATTCATATACTTTATCCAAAATTAAAATGTTATTTCTCCTCCCTCCCTCCTTCCCTCCCTCCTTCCTTCCCCTAATTTCTCTATCACATATATATCTATTATCATTTCTGCTGAAATATGAATTTAGCTTCACGCAGACCTGAAAGCAAGCAGCAAGTAACTTATCTTTTTATTGTCTTCTTCATTATCCATGGAGGAAATTGGAATATATTTTTTACCTCATAAGGCTATTGTAGGGATTCAGTGAGATACCGCATTTGATATTAAGCACTCTACACAATGCTTAGCATAAACGAAGTTCTCATGAACTATTTGCAATAATAATAATAATTATTATTAAATCTAGAAATATTATAGCTCTTAGGACATTATATGCTCAAAGGAAATTCCAGTACTGTCTCACTCTGACCCGCCTTCCTTGGAAATGGACCATAGTTTGGACTACTGAGTGTTAATGACTTCTCTCTCTATCATCAACTATCAAAGCTATTTTTCCATGCTTTGCTTTTTAAAAAATATGCTCTTTCCTAAGATTAACTTGTTAATTGATTGTTTGTATATTAATTACTGAGATTACTTACTGACAACAGCTGAGTTAAAACCCAGTTTTAACTCATACAGGTTAACTTGTTTTGTTGGTGTAGCTCTAAAGATAATCTGTGTTATGCTGCATTAATGAATGATCCCCAAATCCTAGAAAATTAAAACAGTAATAACAGGGGTTATTTTATGTTCATGCCACCTGTGATCTTGAATGCTGCAAGTTACTACACTGGTGGAGAAAAAGAGCTCTGGAGAGTCTCTCACTGGCATTTAAATTCCCCAGCCTGGGGAGGCATGTGAGACTGCCAGTTGCCATTCATTGGTCACAACCGGTTGGTGGCCACACCCAACCACGAGGAAAGAGAGTAAGAAATAGGATCCCAGCATGTGCCTTGAAGAGTAGAAAACTAGGCATATCTGGCGAATTTATTCATGACTAAAATGTTGATAATGATGGAATTTTACATCATACATGGTGATTAGTTTTGAACACACAGACTGTTTGGCCTCTCTCAAGTCATTCTGCATGGATCACTGCATAGAGTAACTTAGGTAAAAATATAAATGGTTTGGGGGCCTATGGTAATCTCCTGCGATGTTAAAGGTAGAGACGGAGAAAGAATTGCATTGCTACATTGTTTTTCTTAATCACCTTGAATCTGGGTTGAGTATGCCAAGACTGGTGTTTATGTAAGTACAGAAAGGTCTTTGGGCATAATTTTCTCTTTATATGGTATTTGAAATGGTACAAGGAGAAGCCTTTTCCAATAGGCATGAAAACACCTGTTCTGGAGAGACATTTTTAGCATCCATCTGAGGCAATTTCTTTTGAATAGAAAATGGAGAGGATTTCTTTTCTTTTGGGTGACCAAAAGGTATGCTGTGTGAAGTGTTATGAGGTAGGAATGCATCAAGATAATTTGGGCTATTTTTAATCATACCTATACCTTTCATGAGCTGAGAATTTTTCCATTTCTCAAAGCATGTTTTCTTTAATTATCTCTTGGAGTTTCATAGTAACAATGTGAAGTTTATAGAGTTCGTTTGCTTGTTTAGAGATGATTGCTTTGAGAAACAAAGATGAGAAAGAAGGAGAAAAAAGCTACAAGCTATTTAGTGAGCACCTGTTGAGTTCAAGGCACCCTGTAAGACACTTTTATGTATGTTATTTAATTTTAATCTCCCAGTAGCTTTGTAACATCATTATCATATTAATAAGAAAACTGAGGCTCAGATGTTGAAATGGGTTTCATTTGAACTGCATTAGAACCAAACTTTCCTGATTGCTAACGTCTTCTTGGGCCATGCAATCTCCTTTCTTGCTTCACTCAAGATAATTGGAGCTGAAGGCATATTTTTGAATTAGTGCTGCCTCTATTCATAGTATTTCTCCTTGACACATTCAATTTGACTAAAATGATTAAAGTAACTCTTCCATTTTGTTTGGTGAAGTTATTACTAGAGTCTCACAGAGAAGGCTCAGCCTCAAGAAGGCTGATTGCACTGACATTCCAAACAAGCCGACATAGCCTTAAGATTTTCTACACCAGTGAAGCAAGATTAAAACACAATCATCAATGACTCCAACTCGATACTGAAAAGCTGTTATTTTCATCGGTCTTTTTTTTCCCTTCCCAACTTCAACTGGATTACAGATGACCAGTAATTTGTCAAATATTTCCAAGATTTCTGTTTACATATTAACAGGGAGACACATTGGGTTGTACACAACAGCATTGACAATAACACTTTTTTAAGATCAGGATGACAATATTTGTTTACTCAACACACACATATACATGCACATGTGCACGCGCACGCGCGTGCACACACACACACACACACACACACACACACACACACACCCCCA